>NW_028301539.1:10707500-10875000 GCF_042242905.1 Orbicella faveolata | reverse complement strand
GAACTTTAACTAAACTTTAATTTTGTTATATTTACTTATGTAGAATTACAAGAATTTCTTGCCCCCGCAGCTAGTTCCAGAACTAATCGAGGAGGGTGCAAGAGTTTATGTTCGAAAAGGAAAGAAAGAAAAAAAAGTTCTGATAATTTCAAAATTACAAAATGTACATGTAAACAATAGAGAAAAACTGCAGGTAATTAATCGAAAACAAAGTAACAGTGCACACACATAAGCAACTAGAGTACTATAATAAACTATTATAAACTATTTTTTTTTAGGGAACTTCAGCTGGGAGACTTGCAACAATGGAACAATGTCAGATCCGCGGTGCAAGTGCGAGATTATTGATGACAATGCAGGTACAGTTGCAGCCGAACAGGTAATTTAAATTTTTCAAAAAGTGTAAAATGACTTCATTTCATTCATAATTTCCCTGGAAAAGATTTGACTTGGTTGGGTGGCAACAACCTTTACCTTGCCTATTTTGAATACAGAGAAATTTACATAACCAGTTTACGTGACTTGACAAGCAGTTAATATGCTACCGAAGTAGTTTGAGGCCGCATCAAACTATTTCATCATGTTTACAGACTGTGCTGTTTACCAGTATACATAATGAAGCCTAAGTGAAAACTGAGCTTTTAAGTTTGACGGTCTCTTGGTCATTTAAGTGTCTACTCGTCTGTTCGAAAACATGTTGCGAAAAATACTTGCAAGGGCTGGGGCCAAAATGTACGGAATCCAAAAAATGTGGACATTCAGCACCAACATGATTGCAGTTTGTCGGTGGCTGTCCTTTTTTGGCTTTGTTACCCTGTTTCTGCAAAATGTTGTTTATCATTTTCAACTACTGTGAGGATTCTAGCAAACAGAACTGAGATACCGAGATTCCCTTCATAGTTCTACGACAGCTGAAAACACTCGATCATTCTTTTACCGAACAAACATCGTTTTCCACTGTGAGCTCGGAACACTGTCCTGAATGAAATACGCTCTAGGGCATTTGACTCAAGATTCCCAAACAAAATTCTGTTATAACGTATTTCAGTTATCTAAAATGAAACTGGATTGGACATGCAGGGGTGGACATACTGTTAATAATTCTTTACTTCGTCGAATGCTACGCGCTCTTGGAAAAACATTAACAGTATTAGCACTCTCCATTACGTAGTTAGCGCTAAGAGCAGACAATTAAGGACTTCAAATTGAAATTGCAATTTTGCGTCGTTGAAGATTCTTGTTTGTTTTACTTTTCCAACAACTCAAAGGAAATAAACAAGCAAAACAAAGATCGATATTAAATAAGAAAAAAAAAAAAAAAATTCCAGGTCAGTACGGTCGGCAGTCCAAACTGAATTAACTATAATTGCTTTTTCCTTGTCTCAGCAAACAAAAAAATCCAAGCCTGAGCATTAAGATAATTAACCTTATTTTGCAAGGGTTTCAATATCGATCTATAATTAGTTTTTTTGTTCGCCTCGGTCCCATTCTTCTAAAAAAAGGGACCATACAAATTGTTCGTCCAGGTGATGTCTTCCTTGGAAGCGGTTCTGATAACCTGACACCAGTAATTCTAAAACAGGGTTTTCTTTCACACGCCAGAGCGACTGTTTGTTTATTTATGGCCCTGGCATACATTGATTGCACATTAAAAATGACGTGGAGTGTGTGTCCATGCATTCTTTACATTCCACTGTGGTATCTAGTGTTGGTTCTACAGGTTGGAAAAAAAATTAACACAGGCCGGATTTAACTTTCTGCTTCTTTTATTCCGCGCTTTGAAGTTCTTTGTACCCACAACCTATTTCTTCATCGGTCATTGGTTGTTCACGCCACAAAATAACCAATCCAGATCAAGAGTGTAGTGCCCTATGGCTATGTACATCTTAACTCCCTAGTTCTTTTACTATCTGAGCAATGACACTTTTTGAGAGAAAACGTTAACCACGTTGTCCAATCCTTCATTCGTCCCTCAACGTTTTTTTTCGGATGATCATTTCTGCAGCATAGGTAGTATTCTGATCATACCAGCTTTAAGTTTTCTTTAGCATTTAGGGTATCCGCTTACGGTTAAATTTACAGCACAGTAAATGTTTAAAACAGCAGTGGCCAAACAATGCATAAGACACACGGGTAAAACTCAGTTGCACACCATTATCTCCAATTTGCTAACCGACACCCAATGTTTGTTACTCGAAGTTAGTTAACATCAGTTTGTCTGCGAAATCGCTCTGGATATCTGCTCCTCAAAAATATTTTCTACGTGGTCGGGTTGGGGGGAGGGGGAGGGGGAGGACGGGGTGGAGAGGGAGTTCGAGGGAGGTCGTCTGAAGCTTATTCGGTTCGGCGGGTCAGGGTTAGGTTAACTTCAAGGTAACTGCTTGTCGTAATACTCACCACATCCATAACTAATAATAAAAGAGCAAAAAAACTTCAACGTTTTTTAAAAAAGTCGGCCACTTCGCAGTTATTGCCTGATACAAGATTACAGATAAGGGTGACAGATATCGAGCGCGTCGTGACATTATGTGATCTTGTTTAATACTACAATGATAATAATCTATATATTTGATGCTACAACGCGATGAAAATTTGAAACTTAAAGGCCTGCGTATATTTGCTCTCTCAATGTATAACAGCTAGTTATTTTCCAAGCGGTAGAAGAAAGTGAAGTGAACATCAACTCTTTAAAAGTCAGTTTCAGAGATTTTCAGACAATGAAATTATGAATGGCAATGGAAGGATTTCTTCATTAATTGTCGCGTTAAAAGAAGGGTTTGTAGAGTTTGTAAGTTTTTGAATTCATGAGTCGTTTAAGTGGCAGGGAAATATTCGTTAAAAAGGTTGTAAAACAACAATATAAATATTAACGGAGCGCCATGAACATCAAGCTTTTTTTCCCAGTGCTGTTTCGTTTCCATAAATCATGGTATTTTAGCTCTTACCAGCTCGATACAAATATAATTTATTCGTTTTTCTTTGTTTTTCGGGTTTTCAACTTACAGTATACAAAGTTGGAAACTAAATTTTGTCAGCACTCACCATTCCGGCGAGTGCGTTTCAAAATGCACTCGCTCGGTGTAATTTTCGCTCTCCCAGAAAGCTGCTTCCATTCCCAAAAAAAAAACCTTCGCAGTGACTCACAAACCACATGTTTCTCCGCTGTTTTGTAATTGATATTCAGAAAGTGAAAAATGACTTTATATAATTTTATTTATAGTTTCCTTGATAAAGATGTGACCTGGCTGAGTAACAACAACCTTTACCTTCACCATTTTGGACATAAAGGCAACGTAACCGAGTGGTTAGGGCGCCGGACTTAAATTCCGGGTTGTGGGTTCAAGTCTTGCTCTGACAACTTAGCTGGAGTTGTTTCACGGTAGACCCTAGTTCAACTCATCGGTCATGTTTGTGGATTGCCAACTGGTCCGCACCCGCCAGTTGGGATTTTTAAGCCCGTTAGTGTATGTTTGTTTGAAATGTCAGTTTAAGTGGAATGTCTGAGAACTAGCAAGGTGTAGATACGCACATTGTCCTATATAAACAACAACATTTGATCATTTTTAGATAACCAGTTTACGCGACCTGACAATCAGTAAACATACAGAAGTAGGTTGCCGATTCAAAACATTTCGACGTGTTTACAGATTGTGCTGTTGACCAATATACATAATGAAGCTTACGTGAAAACTAATTAGCTTGTAAGTTTGATGGTCACTTGGTCATTTAAGTGTCTACTCGTCTGTTCGAAAACATGTTAGCGAAAATTACTTGTACGGAATTCAAGAAATGTGGAAATTCAGCACCAAAATGATTGCAGTTTGTTGGTGGTTGTCCTTTTCTGGTGTTGTTAAAAGGATATAGCTTTTATTGTGATCGACTAATATTGTTCTAATTACCCTCTTACGGAAAGAAGTTGTTTGTCATTTTCAAACAGTGGAAGGTTCTTGCAAACAGAAGATACCGAAATTCCCTTTTAGTACTGCCACAGCCGGAAACACTGGATCATTCTTTTACCGAACAAAAATTGTTTTCCACTGTGAGCTTTGAACACTGTCCTGAAGGGAGCACGCTCTAGGAATTTGATTAACGATTCTCTAACGAAATTTCGTTATAATATAATTATTTGAGTTATCTGAAATGAGACTGGACTGGACTGCAGGTGCTCGTGATCTGCGAGAGAATTCCTGGACAATGGAAGACTGTTAATAATTGTTTACTTCATCGAATGCTACGCACTATTTAGACCAAAAAACAATCATTAACAGTATTAGTACTCTCCATTACGTGGTTATCGTTAGCACTAAGAACAGACAATGAAGGACTTCAAATTCAAATTGTTATTTTTCGCCATTGAAGATTCTTGTTTGTTTTAGTTTTCAAACAACTCAAGGTAAACAAACAAGCAAACCAAAGTTCGATATTAAATACAAAATATGGTCTCTTAGCACTTCTTTTGCTCGACATTATTTATTCGCATTTCTTTCGTTTCCTAAATGGTATTAATAATAAGTTTGTCTTTTTGGCGACGTGAATGCGCATAAAAGGGATTTCATGAGACAGTAATCTCCGATTGATCCTTTGTAAACCATTGGCTTTCTTATTACCTGAGATCATGCTGTGAATTTTCGCCTAATTAGCGCATGCAAGATGCTTCAACTGAAATGTAACTAAACTTTAATTTTGTTTTATTTACTTATGTAGAATTACGAGAATTTCTTGTCCCCGCAGCTAGTTCCAGAAGAAATGGAGAAGAAATGTTCCATACACTTATGTCGTAATTTTTAGCCCAATCAGCAGTTAAAGTACTAGGAAAAGTGCTTATGTAAATGCTTGTTTGTTCAGTACAGATAATCAGTCGCCTAGATAGCCAAAGTAAGCTCCAGATGTTTACACTATTTTCCGGCCGCAATGTTGGCGTGCCGCGGAGGTACTGGTCTCTGTAAATTTGTGCAAAATATTTCGACGAATATCTGAGCTTGGGAAAACGCACAGACTTAAATATTAGCGAAGCGTCATCTTTATTAATCTCCTATAACATCACAATTTCTTGATTTAATCCACTAAATGGTTGTCGAATAAATTTTTTATTGCGTCAGGATTGCGTGACAGTGCAAGTCAAGAATTGTTTTGCTGGGGTCAACATACATGTACATTAGTTTCTTTCAGCTTAAATGTACAATAATTCGCTTCTTGGGTTTCACTCTTGTAAAGACACATAACTCTGTTACAAGAAAATAACGAGAAAATGTCCTTTAGTTCGAGATTTTATCTTTATTATACTTAACAAAGTTTCTCGGAGCGTTTTACTTAGGTGTACCCGAACAGATACATTCGTAAACAAATTTTCTAACCTTTCTGCTCTTGTTGCTCAGACGTTCTCGACTTCGTGCTGGGATTCTACTTAGTTCCCGATCATACGATGACGCTTCTGAAGATCCTTTTTATCAAGTCGAAGAGTTGGTAGCCCCGGTTGATGGCTCCTTTGGTATAACATGATTCTTGATAAATTCACTCAAAATGTTCGCTCGTAAATTGATCTCTCAAAAGGCTTGCAGACCGACCCGTTCCGAAAACACTTAATGTCCTTTAGTGTTGGTCTACCTCGAACGGTGTGTTCGTTTGTATATGATTTCATCGCCCCAGAGATCGTGGAATCCGTTCTCAACTTTTCACGACGACAACTTCTGTAAATTCCATCTGCTTTACGTATGCAGAGGTGACGCATGCGCTTTAGAGACCAGACGGCGATTTGTGACTGAACGAGGGAAAAAAAAAAAAAAAAAAAGCCGAAATTTAAACCCAGGCCTCACTGCCTAGGTAATCAGCGCGCGTATTTTCTTAGGACTTCTCTAAAACATATTTCAGTTATCTGAAATGAAGCTGGACTGGACTGCAGGGGTGGACATACTGTTGATAATTCTTTACTTCGTCGAATGCTATTCGCTCTTGGAAAAACATGATTAACAGTATTAGCACTCCCCATTACGTCGTTAGCGCTTAGAACAGACAATGAAGGACTTCAAATTGAAATTGCAATTTTGCGCCGTTGAAGATTCTTTTTTGTTTTACTTTTCGAACAACGCAAAGGAAATAAACAAGCAAAACAAAGATTGATATTAAATAAAAAATAGTTTCAAATAACTTTAGGACAGTTCGGTCGGCAGTCCAAAGCGAATTAACCATAATTGCTTTTTTCCATGTCTCAGCAAATAGAAATCCGAGTCTCAGCTATGAGATAATTAACCTTATTTTGCAAGTGTTTCAATATCTATAATTAGTTGTTTTTAAAAAAAAGTTTTGCTCTTTCGGAAACAAAAGTTCTAGGAATGACCAATTTTTTCTCATTTGATCAGAAGTTGTATTTGAGGCAGAAGAACGTATACGTAAGTATACCAGTCCCTTCAAAGTGATAACAGTGATCATAGGCTCGGTGTGATAAAAACCAACTCGTTTGTTGCTTGCCTCGGTCCCAATCTTCTAAAAAAATCGGGACCATAACGATTGTTCGTCTACGAGATGTTTTCAGAAGTGGTTCTGATAACCTGACACCAGTAATTCTAAAACAGCAAAATTTGAGGGTTTTCTTTCACACGCCAGAGCGACCGTTTGTTTATTTATGGCCCTGGCATACATTGATTGCACATTAAAAACTGACGTAGAGTGCGTGTCCATGCATTCTTTGCATTGCACTGTAGTATCTAGTGTTGGTTTACAGGTTGGAAAAAAAACAACACAGGCCGGATTTAACTTTCTGCTACTTTTATTCCGCGCTTTGAAGTTCTTTCTAGCCATAACCTTAGGGATAGCCTTAACAAATAGTTCTTCCTCAGTCTTTGGTTGTTCACGCCACAAAATAATCAATCCAGATCAAGAGTGTAGTGCCGTATGGCTATATACACCTTAACTCCCTAGTTCTTTTACTATCTGAGCGATGACACTTTTTGAGAGAACATGAACGTTAACGACGTTGTCCCATCTTTCATTCGTCCCTCGACGTTTTTTGTCGGATGATCATTTCTGCAGCATAGCTAGTATTCTAATCAGATCAGCTTTAAGTTTCCTTTAGCATTTAGGGTATCTCCTTACGGTTAAATTTACAGCACAATAAATGTTTAAAATAACATTGGGTTGGGGGGGGGGGGAGTGGAGAGGGAACTCGAGGGAGGTCGTCTGAATTAAAAGCTTATTCGGTTCGGCGGGTCAGGGTTAGGTAAACCTCAAGGTAACTGCTTGTGGTAATACTCACCACATCCATAACTAATCATAAAAAAAGAAGAAAAACCGTCAACGTTTTTTAAAAAGTCGGCCACTTCGCAGTTATTGCCAGATACAAGATTGCAGATAAGGGTGACAGATATCGAGCGCATCGAGACATTACATGATCCTGTTTAATGCTACAATTATAATAATCTTTATATTTGATGTTACAACGCGATGAAAATTTGAAACTTAAAGGCCTGCGTATATTTGCCCTCTCAACGTATAACAGCTAGTTATTTTCCCAGCGGTAGAAGAAAGTGAAGAGAATATCAACTCTTTAAGAGTCAGTTTCAGAGATTTAAGACAATGAAATTAGGAATGGTAATGGAAGGATTCTTTCATTAATTGTCGCGTTAAAAGAAGGGTTTGTAGAGTTTGTAGGCTTGATACGGAATGTTCCAGTTTTTGAATTTATGAGTCGTTTAAGTGGCAGGGAAATATTCGTTAAAAAGGCTGTAAAACAGCATTATAAATATTAGCGGAGCGCAATGAACTCAAGCCTTTTTTCCCAGTGTTGTTTTGTCTCTATAAATCAGAAATCTTTTCCTTCAGGTGCAGATAACTTAAGACCGAGACGTAAACATTCGTGATCTTAGCGTCCCTGAGAAGATAATATCAAGAAGATAAAATACGTGCTGTTATGTTTCCATAGCGAAGACAAATGTTGATGTCGGTTACGTTTCTCCACGTTCCAAGTTATCTCGAGTTCTCTAGAGTATTTCTTGCACAATGAACGCACACTTGCGTTCTTGAAAACGTTACCAACCTCTTGTAGCTCCACGAAAAAAACACCTATAGGGTTTCGGTGTTCTGTATTGAAGGTAGGTGATCAAAGTACCTTTTATAGCTGTCACGGCTCTTATTAAAAGTTGATGTTTTAAATATAGTTATCACGTTTTTGGTGTTAATTGTTACTAGCTTCATTGCTCTTAACTTCATATATATCCAAAAATAATAAAATCACGTTAAGCAAATGTAGGTACAATGTGTAATTTTTCAGTTACGCTCGATGATTACCGATAAACAGGGGCGGGGTTACAATGGTTTAAAATTTTCACTTGACCTGGAATTTTTTTCTTCAATTGGAAGAACGCTTAAAACATCAAATTGTTTTTTTCGATATGCCTAAGAAAACACAGATTGCAGACTACTAGAGTGACAAAAAACTTCGCAAATTGTTTCCCAAAATCGATCGCAAAGGTTCATGATGTGACGTGCGTTTCAAAATAAGCACTAGATCTGCCATAACATGTGCAGCTCTGTAATTCTGTAAGTATGACTCATTATACTGATTTTCCTCCGTCAGGGAAACCGAATTGCTAAACCTAGACAAGCAGGCATCTCCACCTTCTTGTTGAATAGCGGGTCTGGGGGATCTTGTACATATACGTATAGCTTGAGTAAAATGACAATTATCACTTTAGTAATGCCTCATTTCTTTCATAACATCCAAACGGTAACATAAGTTACATAAGACAGAACGTAATATTATGTTCTTTCAAAATGAACTGCACGGAAAAAAGGTATGATGTTATCGGTTGGCAAGGGTTATTTTTTTGCAGCAGATGTCAATTTTCTTAACCCTTTAATGTACTTATGTGAAGAAGCTAAAGAGTACCCACTTGTCGCTAACGTTTCTGACCAATATAAGCTAATATATGAAATGTTTTCACGTGGGGCCTGATAGATGTTATCGGTAACGTTCACCTTTGGAAATCGATGTACGCAATCGTACATTATTTTGATTTGGCGGTTTTTCATTTCAGAGAGGCTTGTAATCAGGACTGTTTTATTCTCTTGATTTCGATGACGTTTCACTTCTGGAGACGTACATCTTAAAATACTGGTAAAAATTGGCAACACAGTATGGAATCATTTCAGAAGGAAGAAAATTAAATGTTCACGTGCAACTAATATATTGTCAGAAATTAGATGCGATCCATACTCTGCAGTTGAAGGGCTTAAGTTTTAGTTAATATACTGCTCCTTTGAATATTAAAAAAGTGACCCAAGAAAAGAAGCCAGTTTCACTGTCGTTGCATCTGTCAAAATTAGGGGTGGCGAATGGTCCTTCAAAAACTCTGGGTCTTGCAAAATCTTATTCGAATTTCACGGGTCTCGCCGTCTCGTCTTTTAGCGGTTATGTGCGTCTCGCCGTCTCGATTTTTATACAAAGCTGTCTCGGAGTCTCAATTTTTCGCAAAGCTAAAGGATTTTAAAGTCCCGATTCCTTCGTTTACCTAAGCTTTTATAACTGACGTCTTCTCTTCGCTTAATATTGAATTTCAATGAAGCAACTTAAAAATTTCCGAGAAAAAGTTTATTCTAACTTCTCCGAAATTGTCTGAATTCCACAGAAACCTACAGAACCTCTCGCAGCGTCCGTTTTGACTCCAGTAAAACAGTTATTTTGTTCTACGATATCATAATGTAGTGTGTTATAATCGAATTTCCAGTTCCAGCCAGTTTAAAGAAGCTGGCTAAAAGGCCGCACAAGCTCGTTCTAGCTCTCAGCTAAATCTGGGGCCCGAATTTTGAGAGTCTGAAAGTCTTGCGCTCGCACGTCAAACCCTTTGAAGTCTCGGTCTCGCAATTTAGAATGTCAAAATGTTTCGGGCTCGCAGAGGAAAACGCTTGTCTCGCGGTCTCGCGCAGTCTCGCATTTACCATTCGCCACCCCTAAAATTGTGGTATTGTTCCGTTTTTCCTCAGTACAAATCCAGGTAAAGTCTTCCATTGTTCACAGTTTTGTCCGGTTTAGTGTTGCTAATTCAAAACTCGTCGTCTTATAGAGTAGGAGCAGTAGTTTTGTACCTTGATTTGGTTTTTAAATAGAGGTATTTATTTGGTCTTTTACACCATTATATACTCGTACTGTTTTCTTTCTTATTTTGTGATTTGATAGTCTTACTGTTATTCGGGTCATCCTAAATTCGTCGTCGTTTAAATTGCTCTACTTGAAAATCACTTTAGATCTAGTGCTGAAGGTCTTGTGCTCTCGCTATTACTGAGGCAATACATGTGGGAATTGTCAGGACTGACAATAGACTTGACGATGTAGATAACACTGAATGGTCATTAAAGCTTTATGTACTGTCATATCAAGGCTCGAGTCAAGCTCTCAAAAGTTGTTTCTTGCGTTCTCTGAAGCTGATGTTCAAGCTTGCAACTAAAAGGACAAAATGGCTATTATGAAGATTATGATCTGTCCGTAAGAAAAAATACCACACTGATTTGATTTGATTTAATTTTTAGCTTGTCGAATAAACACTGTAACGTTAAAAATAACCTAGGATTAACATGTAAAATAAGTAATAGACAAGTAAATCGTCAAAAACCTTTCCCTCGCTGGCTGTTAGACAAAACGTCGCAGTGGTGAAGCATATGGCTATATCAGTGCTAATTTTTCCTTTTCGTAATTCTAAAATTTCAATACAGTCATTTCTAGTTAAGAACGCTGTATTATAATGTACATTAAGCTTTCAGTGATATGACAGAAAGAACATATATATATACATATATATTTATAAAAAAACCAACATTGATACGGGAATGAATGTATGGGTTTAATATTCTCAAATACCCTCAAAAACTACCCAAGTACAATCTTAAATAAGCTGAAAATTATTTTCGTAAGTATGCTTCTAAATTTTTCGCACGTCTTCTACAAAATATTCCAAAAGCTAAAAGAACCTCATTGGATTTATTAAAGCATTATTCTAGTTTGAAATCAGTTAGGTTGCAATAACATTGAAAAGCAAAATGCCTCAACAGTAGTCTACATATAGCTCACCTATATTTTAATATGATTAATTGTAACTTAAAAACGGAAATTAGACACTTCGTTATTTTTATTTATTCGCCTAGCAACACCAAAACAAACAGCGTACATTGAAAGGAAGTGTTGGGCATTTCCATGGTGAGTTGTTGTCTTCCCTTAGATACAAAGCCGCAAATTCGAAAACATCGCTAATGGGCCTGCGGGCCCTTCTAAGAGAGGATCCGTGTGAATCTCGAATGTTATTGGCAGCTGAAGCACCCTTGTCAGCGGCTCTGGCTGAATATCAAAAATTAATTCTAAGAGGATATTGTTATTGAAACAGCCATTAACAACTTGAGCCACGAACATAATAGATCAACATGAGAGCTAGTAAAATCCAATTAAGTCCAAAAGATAACGACAGCAGGTAATTTGAAATGCCGCAAAGAAAAAGTGTTTTAACGTGTGCTATATTAGATAGATAGCTTTGCTGTGTACAGAAGTGTTTCTATGGAAACTATAAAAAGAAGGCCAATATTGGAAAAACTTCTTGCCAATTAAAGGAAACACTTCGATCTTCACCAAGTTTTTCCATATTTATAGATTATGGAACTGCGTAACAATTAATCCAAGGTCTTGACTTTTTTTCTTTTTTAAGTAAATGCTGTCTAAGTGTTTCTAAATCAGTTTCGCAATATCTCAGATTCCCGTCAGCTTTAATGTTTGACAATATTCCTCCGCCTTCTTTAACAAACATGACAATATCTCAAGTACCAGAGAAATGTCAGTATTTTGCAACTACCTCAAGAAGCATATAAATGCCCATGTAAGAGTGGACGAAATCATTAACCGAGAAGACTTGAAGAGAGAACATTGAAGAGCAGAAGAAATATGGCCTCCAAAGTCTTGCTTATTCTTTGTCTCGTGGCTTTGTTCACCCCACTCTGGAGTTTGCCTTTACCTATGCAAAATGGTAAGATGTGATAAAATGTATTATTTCTTTTCTACCCTAAAATTTCCGTTTCTGAGTCCACAAAATGAGCGTGTTTTGTGACTGACATGAGATTTTTTTTGCACTGAACAAAAAATATTCTAGAACTTAGTGTGTCCCTTGTCGTATTTGAGCTGAACGTATCTCTTTGATAGAATTAAACATGTTCCGGTTGAAATGAAATGAATATATAGAGCAGCATTACGACTTAATACTCATTTCAGCATTATTATGTCCTCACAAGTCATTTGTGTGATCACTTTACTGATAGTGAAGATTTTGTTGACAGTCCAGCTTTAAAACAATTTTCAGTTCCAAATTTTGTTAGCAGTAATTTTCTCAATACGAGCTAACTTGATTGCTAAGGGTAAACTTAAGTTGTAAGGTATTGTTTTCACTATAACCGTAACTTCAACGTTGCCGTATTACTTAAATGTTGTAGATCAAAACCACTAAAAGAATTCACTATTCGTTCAACTTTGACAAAAACAAACCTTTTTTTTTCAAAGATGTTATGGACGAAAGTGGCAGTGGTGAAGATGAAAGTGGTGAAAGCGGCAGTGAAGACGGAAGTACCGAAGAAGGAAGCGTAGAAGGTGAAAGTGGAGACGACATTGATGGTGAGATATTCAAACTGACTAGTTTTAACTTTTAGTCCGATGAGTAAACGTTGTTGACGATTTCCCAAAGAAATGATCAGTAAGGGTCGACTGAAGCCAAAGGCCCTGACTGTTGCAAATGTTTTCGATATAGCTTTTCTATTCGACGCAGTTAAGTCCTTAAGTCCCAATATTCAAAGGCGGCCAGTTTACTTCACCACCGACTCTGCGATTCCATCCAGATAAAAGATTATGTAAGTTCCCCATTCGCCCTTTCACGTTTTTAATGATTTAAATTATTGCTTATATGTGTGATACACAATGTCAAAGGATAATTTGTGTTATGAAACATTTCGAATTAAGTTTATAAAGATGACTGCGAAAATCGAAGTTTTTCGCCTACCAAGTACAAGTGCCTCTAATTTACTAAAATCAAGTCTTCAGGCGAAAAGTTGCTGTTGTTTATGCCGGTCCTAAACGACAATGCGGTGCTTGTTTGTTGTCTAAAGCGGAAAAAGTCAAGGCTAAACTCTACCAGAATCCAAAAAGACATTGTATTGGATCTTCGGGAATGAAAATTGTATGAGTTAAATTCCATATTTCTGCAAATAACATAGAGGTATTTCATATTCAGATGATACAGATGACAAATTAAACGAAGACGACGAAACTGGTGAGGACTCCGGAGATGACGGCGGTGATGGTGATGGTGATGAAGATGAGAGTGGCGAGGAGTCTGGAGATGATAATGACGACGAAAAAAGCGATGAATCTGGAGAAGACAGTGGCGATGGAGAAGAAAACGAGAGCGGTGAGGAGTCTGGAGATGATGATGGCGATGAAAATAACGATAAGCCTGGTGATGACAGCGGTGATGGAGATGACGATGAGAATGGTGACGAGTCTGGCGATGATGACGGTGATGAAAATAACGATGAGCCTGAAGATGACAGTGGTGATGAAAATGCCGATGAGTCTGGTGATGACAGCGGTGATGGAGATGACGACGAAAGTGGCGAGGAGTCTGAAGATGACAGCGGTGATGAAAATAACGATGAGCCTGGTGATGACAGTGGTGATGGAGAAGATAATGAAAGTGGCGATGAGTCTGAAGATGACGACGGTGACAGCGATAGGGGAGAAGACTCCGAAGATGATGGAGATGATGGAGATGATGGAAATGATGATGATGGAGATGATGGAGATGATGATGATGGAGATGATGATGGAGATGATGATGGAGATGATGATGATGGAGATGATGGAGATGATGATGATGATGATGATGATGATGGAGATGATGATGATGATGATGGAGATGATGGAGATGATGATGATGATGATGATGGAGATGATGATGATGATGGAGATGATGATGATGATGATGATGGAGATGATGATGATGATGATGGAGATGATGAAGATGATGATGATGATGATGATGATGGAGATGATGGGGATGATGGAGATGATGACGATGATGACGAGGAGTCCGACGAAGACGAAGACGATGAAAGTGACGATAGGGATAGCGATGAAAGTGGTGAAGAGTCAGAAGAAGATAGTGAAGATGAAAATGAAGAGAGCGGAGAGGACATGGACAATGACGACACATATGTGCAAGGCTTTGATGACGAAGACTCTGACAAAGTAATTGATGAATTTGGAAGTGGAATCGACGATATAGGAAAAGACAAACTACAAGGTCTCGATATAGATCACTTGCTTTCGTCTGGCGGACTTACATTAAGTGGAGCATTTACTTCGTTCTGTATCAGTACAATTGTATGCTTACTTTCAAGCATATTTTACTAGTGTTCTCACCGTTCCTAATGTTCTGAATAACGGCCCTGAAAAAACGAAATTTTCGCCGTGTGAAATTTAAATTTACGCATTTATACGCATTTATCATTAACTGAGTAAAAAGCAGACTAAAAACGTAGCTCATGTGTTTGAATTGTTAAGCGAACTGAACTTTCTATGTCCAGTTAAGAAAGATGAGAGAAATATCAATTTACGCTCACGGTAAAAAGAATTGCATTCATTTTTCTTGACATCATATTTTTATGGAATATGAACGGTTTTGTAAATAAATGTTTTGCTAAATTTTATTATTATTATATAATTTATATTATTTATTGTTCGTTGCACTCGTAGATAGAGCTAAATAAAACGTGTACGCGTTCACAGCCTACAGTGTTTGTGGTGGTGCTCCCTGGGTTTAAAGTGAATTCTTTTCTAATGGCAATACCCTGTTGTGAAAAAACGAATGAAAGGGAATGGTGCTTGGCAATGATTTTGTTTTTCTGGTTTTTCTCGAAAAGTTTTAACTAGCTTGACGACAAGAAAAATTAGCTACGAACCAGCAGTCGAAACGCCGCTTGGTGCTGCGGTATTAACTTATCTTTCTCAACTTCAAGTTCATCGCTAAGTCGTTCCCCTGGCAACCAACACGATGATGACAAAATTTGAAAATGGGCATAAACTGTTTGACAAAGATAAGGCTTTTATTACAGCATCTTCTGATTAAGAGCTACCTTAAACTTTACTTTCCCTATTGTGCTCCCATTTTAAATTGGCTAGAAACTGTTTCCAGCACTATTTAGCAGTTATATTACAACTCTATGTTGGTATTGCACAAATGCCCGATCATTGCTGAACAGGTTGCATTGTGGTCATCGTAATGGCATAAGATACATTCTACATAGCAAAGATACATTCTGTTAAAATGGTATCTATCAAGCTTTTGATAATTGTGAAAAAAAAAAAAAAAGAATTTTACCAGGACCCATAATCGGGGACGGAGACCGTAAGCGCGCGCCATTTCAAGTATTGGGGTTGTCCCCATGATATGGGACAATAATTCTATTTTTAGAACAAATTGCGCCATCACCTGCGGCACACGCGCATACATGCTGCGAGGATTTTTGCGATGTCGCACGGGGGAAATGGCGTCCGAAATTCCCGAAATGTTTCATGTTTTTGCCCCACAACTCAACGCGTTTACGTCTGTTGGAATTTTGCTTAAGTATTTTCGTCGTAAGCTGCTCCAGTTTGAGTGAAGTAAGACAGTGTCGAATTTAGGTATGTTCCGCTGTAAGCTTATATATATCGCTGACCAAGTTGTGTTCCGACTGATGCTTCTTTTACATGAGCTGTACATTACTCCACTTTAAATTTCACTTATGTTGAAGATTAACAGCTTTTCCATTACACAGCAAAAAACTAGCTGGATATATTTAGATATAGCAGAGCTTCAGGACTTCATAGTTTCCTAGCTCCTCTTGCCACACGCTTGCGAGGAATTTGCCAGTCTATCGCGACCGAAAAGTAAAACAAAATAATTGCTAGTTTGAGTTTCGCTTGAATTGTAAGCAACGCTTGATGTTTCATCAAGGCTTAATAACTTTACGTCCGTAGATACTGCTTAGTTTTATTTGTGTAAAAATCCAGTAAATTCTCTGTTGTCGATGAATGAGAGCGCCCGCCGATGCGTGTTTTGTACAGTCAGTAAACATGACAAATTGTACTTCCGCCGCACTTTCGTGTGAAAGCGTACATCGAACTCAAACAATAGCTCTGTAATTTTTAAATATGTTTAAGATTGATAAATGTTTGAGAACGTATTAAAAGCTAAGCTGAAAATATGTGAATAAAGCAGAAACAATCAGCAAAGTTGCGATGACGCTTTCTTTAATGAACTTGGAATAACGATTTCGATTTTGATGATCGAGTTATCAAAACTCCTTGTCTATTTTCATTTTCGCAGTGTAAAACTTCACTATGCTTATGTCGAAGAAACACACATGATGTTAGTAGCATTTTTTGGACTCGTGAAATTTGTTGCAGCATCTCAACACAAAAGATAACGAAAGAAATCTTTGTCAAGATTTGTTGACAATTGAAAACACCGACTCGGACTTGAAAGTGCACGAGCTGCATGCACTATGCAAATGAGCTAATTGTACGCGTCAGACTTTCCTTTCAAAAACTTTTGCAAACTCACCAAACAAGCAGAGACAATAAGATACCATCAAAACAGGTTTTGGTTATGACTAAGCATTGTCTGAGAAACTCACAAATTGACTCCATACCAGAGTAGAGAGTTTTCTTGCTATATTCTTAAGCATACGCGTAAGCTTACAACTAGCGTGAGCAGATCTTATTATTCATTGCCAGCGCGAGATTGAAGTCTATTTTTCGACCCTGAAAAACCCATCTTTTCCGTTAGCTCAGAGCATAAAACTACATATAAGCGCCCTGGTTCGTATTCCCTGCCTTATTCCCTGCCATCGCTGTGAAATATACCCAAGAGAATCTCTCAACTCTCGCCATTTGATCACGCAACGTGACAACATCCACGCGAGAGCCCCTGACATGTGCGTGAATCCGCGCGGATATATGACGTCAGGATGGCGCAGTTTGTTCTAAAAATAGGAAAATCGTCCCATGTCATAGGTGCGCGCGAATCCCGAGACTTACGGTCTCCGTCCCCGATTATGGCTCCTGATTTTACCGATTCGTTTTTGATGACTGCAAACTTGTTCCCTATGATTGAACATTTGAGTGATACCAAATAATGTAACGTCACTTGAGAGAGAGTTGTAGTATGACCTGTCAAAGAATAACTGCTGGAAGGTACCGAAAACTGTTACCAGCTACCATAAAGTTCAGTTTCTAAGATATAGACCAGGCGTTAGTTTCAACCTTTTTGATAGCTGAGAATTAAGTCATAAGAATTTTTCCTTTGGGTTTATATAACAAACCCAAAGACTGGTTCTTAAGAAATCAGTGCAATTGAAAGGAAGCCCACTGTAATGTTTAGTCATTCGGCACGTAACACGCACATAGCGTCATTTCAGACTCTTAATTGTACAAACTACAACAAACCAACGTGCGAGGATGATGCATGCCAATTACACTGATTTGTGCTAACTTAAATATGACATCTTCCTTTCACAAACGGAACGAAAGCAAGATAACAAAAATAAACAAAACAGGGCAAAGTTATCCAAATAAAGTATGTGACAACCATCCAAGGAAATTGTTAAAAATGACTGTTCTGGGCTGTTGTCACTGCTGAAGAATTAACTCGAGCTTGTTCATAACCAACAATAGCATAGCTCTGTAATAGGCATCTGTAGGGTCTGTAGGGCCAATACAGTCAATGAAGTCAATAGCAGCTTGAATTCAATTTCTACTCATTGTAGGTAACAAGTTTAGTTAGTGACATAGTCCTCTCTGAATCTTGCTGTTAATCTGACAGTCCGACCACTGGAATTACTATAATTGGGGTATGTCTGTTGAGGGCTACATTGATTAAGGGAGTAGTTCGGAGAGAGAAAACCAATACTTGGGACAATAACTGCGTGTTCGGGTACAATTGAGGGTGTGACACGCCAATCATCAAGTTGTCCTGCGATCACTGGAGGCGTTTTGTTTGTCGAGAGCACTTGACGACGGTTTCGTCTGGAGACAGTGCCATCAGGTGTTGTAACCATGTAGGATCTTGGGCAGCATGCTGCGCAGTGACAGTGGCGGGCTTCCAAAGCTTTCATTTTCTTATTCAAGCTATTTCACCTTCCTTAATACTTGGTAGCGGTTTGGCATTACGATCATAGTGCATCTTCTGTTTGTCATTCTGCTGTTGCAGCTTCTGTTGGGGGTTGTCAGCTGAGCAGGCGACACTTTCAGTCCAACGAAAGGCGGGTTTTTGTATCCCAGGAGAGCAATGAAAGGGTCATTTTCATCTTCACATGCCTTTCTAGGTAAGATCTTGATGGTATGAATTGCTCTTTCACTCCTCCCGTTTGACTGAGGGTATCTTGGGCTAGATGTAGAGATTTCGAATCTCCACTCACTTGGAAATTTACGGAAGGCCAGGGCATATTGTTACCAAAAACGTCATCTGGAATACCCTGCCGCGCATAAGTAGATTTCATGCTGGTAATAACATAGCTGGCTATCTTGTCTTTCAAAAGACAAAGTTCAGGGAGCCTAGAGTAGTAATCAGCCACAAACAAACAGTCAGAGTTCATTTCAAATATGTCTACACCAAGCTTTTGTCAGGGTCTATAAGGGCCGATTTACACGGTACGACTTTGTCGCATTCGACAAGCTTACAACAGGCCTACGACATAAATTGTTTCGTGTAAATCAAACCTACAACTCGCTTACGACTGTTGTATACATCAAAAAAATGCCGTAGGATTTTAAAACATGTTTTAAAACGCTGCAACAATCGTAGCCGAAATCGATAGAAAATTAATGACGTATTTTGTGACAAATTTCTACTGAGTAGGGGACGAAGGTGAAGTTTTCTTTCGTCAAAATGGCGGACGAAGTTGTTGTTGACTGATTCAAATGAAGTCGTTTCTCGAGAAGTACTGAACAAATTAAAGCGAAAAATATCTCGTTTGAAAGTTTTCTCAAAGCGCAGGACAGCAAAAATATCTGTTTACCGTTTGTTAGAACTTTCGCTTCGAAAATCCCGGTGCAAACTTTTGCATATTTAATTTTGTAAGTGGAAATGTCGTGCGCGTGTAAATGGTCCTAAGTCATGTCGTAGGACTGTCGTAAGCTTGTCTTATGCGACAAAGTCGTACCGTGTAAATCGGCCCTAAGAGACTTCATGGGGTTTGAGGGGTTCTTTCTGGTTCTCTCTTTGATACTTGAGACATACTGAGCATTAAGAAACCATTTGCTCAATTTTTTAAAATAATAATCTTAATTTACAAAACACAATTACTACATAGATTACTTACAGTGCCTCATTACGATACTCTACTTACAAAGTAATACTAACGTTACTTACAATGCGCGTTACTTATGCTGGCATTACAATACTGAATGCAGTTACAGGAAATACAATTACTTGCATTACGAGCTATTCACACAGCTAACAATACAATACTCTACTTACATTACTTGCTGAACATATACAGTTACTTACAATACTTACAAAGCGTTATACGAAATACATTTCTTACGGAACAATATTCCAGCACGTCCTATGCAATGTAATCAAAAGGAAGCTCTCACAGTCTATCTGAAAAAAAAAAGGATTATTTGTAGCTAATATAAAGTTTTCGTTTTGGAAATGAATTGCTGGTCGTATTACTGGGGAGGGGATATACTATATATTAGCTTTGAGGAGAGAGGAGTACTTCTCGATTAAGACATTTAATTAAGACAAATTTTCAAGGTTGTATTTAATGAGTGGCTTACTGGTAAACTCCTGAATGGAGATGTCCAGGCTTTTTAACTTGCTTGAACAAATATAATCACGCATAAATAAGGTGGTGTCGTTGAATTTCCGTATTATTGTTGTGTCGAGGGAGTTTGCAATAATACCGAACAAGGTCTCCTCTGTGGTAGGAGAGATTTGGCGCGTATTCACTTCGTTGAACCAGTTCAAGACCTTTTGGGTAAACAACTTGGTAAACATACATTCGATAAAAGAGTGTTCAATTGAATTTTTATCTCCGCAGTATAGATATTCATTGCCCGCCTTAATACCAAACCTGAATAGTTTTTCCTTAGTTACTATCGTTCTATGGATTAATTTAAATTGAAACTCTTTTATATTTACTTTAAGTTCTTTACAAATGTGTTTCAGTGATTTAAAGATCTTAATCCACCCGTCTTTCTTTACAGGGAGTTTTTCGCTCCAACGTTTAGGGCCGTTTGTTCTTCGTTGTGAATCTTGACGTTAAGCAAATTATAGAAGTACCTTAAACTTAGCCTTGTACGGATTAATTTGGGTCTATTCGTTCAGAGAAAAGATATTATCATTTCGGGTAAAGAATGATTTGTTGATGGTGTCGGAGTACTTGGCTAGAGACCATAAGCCTTTCAGAATAGCGCTAACAATTTGATAGTCCTGTGAAAAATTGGATTCACAGGAATATTTATCGCGGAACTCGTGGAATGTTAAAAAATTGCCACTTTCATTCAATAGGTCATTAATAGATAGAATACCCTTTAAAAACCATTCACTAAGATGGGTTTTCCGTCCACCAATATATCTTTGTTATTAAACAATATTAACTCCTACTTTTGATCGTAGGGGTAAAGAGCTTTTAATTTGTTGAAGAAGTCCAGTATCTTCTTATAGAAGAGCGGGAGGTCGTTAAAGTAATTCTTGTAGTAGTTGCTTAGTAGAAAGTTTAACCCTCCCTTTCTTCTGAAAAAATGTTTTGGAATAATACATCAATTACTATTGTCCGAATTTCGCAACAGTCTCAGGATCCAGGCGAGTTTGAGGGCTTTTAACACAATATAAAAATCGATCATGTGTATTCCACTGTTGTCTGAATCTTGGTAATAGCCCGATCTTTTTATTTTATCCTTTTTTTTTTTGTTTTTCCAAAGGAACTTGAAAGATTTTGTTCTTACAATGTTCGCAATTCCTCTGGAAACATCTAGATTAGAGGCCGAATAGACAAGTTGCGATATACCCAAGTTTTTAATTAACACGGCTCTTCCAAATATCGTCAAATCCCGTAAACTCCACATATCCAGCGTTTACAACTTTCGGATCTTTTTGTCGAAGTTGAGCTCGTTGTGCTCTTTAATATTATACGAAAAATATATCCGTAATATCTTAACAGGGCTGTGGAACCATTTTAAATCAACCGTCTACTGGTTTATTATATATATAATGATTGAATCTCTCACAACCAAATACAACTGCAAGAAGGTCCTTCTCTGCCTGGGCATAGCGTTCTTCTGCATGGTTACGAGACCGTGATCCATAAGCAATCGGGCCCATCCTGGCGGATGCAACCTCCGGGGTCTGACTTCGAAGTATCCACTTGCAACTTGACTAGCTCAGAGGGATCAACTAACTTCAAAACAGGCTGACTTGACAAGATCTGCTTCAAATGCTCAAGTGACTACATGTGCTCGTCAGACCAGATCCATTTAAGATCCTTCTTTAACAGGCTTCGCAAAGGTGGAATGGTCTTCTACTGACTGGGGATAAATTGAAAAAATGTTTGTCCATTTTGGTATAAAGTATTAGCCGCAGCGTTCGCCTTCAGTTGGTTTCTAAATAGGGTTATTAATTGGTCTTTTACCATTTTAATTTGATCGTAATATTTTTCTTCCTTATTTTGCAATTTGTTGGTTTTGCTGGTATCCGGATCATTCTAAGTTCGTCGTCGTTTAAATGCTCTTTTTGAAAGTCACTTTAGGTTAAGTGCTGAAGTTCATTTGTTCTCTCTTTTACTAAGGCAATGCATGTGGGAATTGTCGGGACTGGTAAAAGACTCGATGATGAAATGCCATGAGTGATCAATGAAGCGTTAGATAAAGTTATATCAAGATTCGAGTTATGCCTCTGCGTTCGCTGAAGCTGATGTTCAAGCATGCAACTGGCACTATAAAAATGGCTATTCTAAAGATTCTGATCTGTCCGTAAGAAAACGACCGCCCTAATTCGCATTGATTTGAATGGAAATATCACCTGTGTCGAAGAAACACTGCAACGTAAAAACTACTCTTGGGCTAACACCTGAAATAAGTAACAAGGTCTCGCCTACCACAATCAAAGATACGTAAATCATTAAAAATTTTACCCTCTTTGGCTAGTAGACAAAATGTCGCATTGGTGAAACATTTGGCGATGAACATAAATCATATCAGTGATCATTGTTCCTCTTCGTAGTTCTAAAATTCGAAGACAGCCATTTACAGTTTAGAACCTTGTATTATAATGTACATTAAGTTTTCAGTGATATGAGAGAAATACTATGGATATTTATAAAAACCCAACATTGATATGGGAATGAAAGTGTGAGTTTAATTGTTTCTCGAACACTCCACACAACTACCCAAGGAGACCTTAAAATAAGCTGACACTGATTTTCATGAGTTATACTTCTGTAATCATCTCGACTTCCTTTACAAAATATATTTAAAGAGTGTTATTTTGATTTTTTGAGGCATTTTTTGTTCGAAGGTAGGTTCTGGTAACGGTGAAAAGCAAATGCTTACCTTCATTTTGATAAAATACGGAAATTAGTCATTTTGTTATTGTCATGTATTCACCTAGCAACACCAAAACAAACAATATACATTGAAAGGAAGTGTTGGGCATATCCATGGTGAGTTTTTGTCTTCCCTTGGATACAAAGCCGCAAAATCAAAAACATTATTAATGGGCCGGCGGGCCCTTCTAAAACCGGATGAGTGTGAATCGTTAATGCTATTGGCCGCGGTACTCGCTGAATATCAAAAATTTATTTTAGAAGGATATTGTTATTAAAATAGTCCTTAACAATTAAATTAAGAAAGGTGTTACATGCTGTTTCGGTGTCTACGAAAAATGCTGAATAGTGACGTGTTACGTGGGCAGAAGATTCAGTATAGCCATATTTTGAACTATCTTTGGCATGACCTTTTTATGGGTGTTACTGATAAGAAATATTTCAATTCATTTCAGCGTTACTTACTCGAGCTATGAACAGAATAGATAGCGTGAGTGCTAGTAAAATCCAATGAGTGCAAAAGATAACAACACTAGGTAATTGAAACTGCCGCAAAGAAAAGGTATTTTAACAACGTGTGCTATATTATATTTAAAAGATAGCTTTGCTGTGTACACAAGTTTTGCTATGGAAACAATAAAGAGGAGGCGAATATTGGGAAAACGTCTTGCCAAGGAAACAACTTTGATTTTCGTCAAGTTTTACTATATTTGAGATTAGGGAGCTGCGTCACAATTAACCCAAGGTATTGACTTTTTTTATTTCTTTTCTTAGTAAATGCGGTCTAAGTGTTTCTAAATCAGTTTCGCGATATCTTAGATTCTCTTCTGCTTTAATGTTTGACAATATGCCTCCGCCTTCTTTAACAAACATTGCAATATCTCAAGTACCAGAGAAATATCAGCATTTTGCCTCTAACTCAAGAAGCATATAAGCGCTAATGTAAACGCGTACGAAATCATTAACCAGGTAGACTTGCACAGGGAACATTGAAGAGCAGAAGATATATTTATGGCCTCCAAAGTCTTGCTTATTCTTTGTCTTGTGGCTTTGTTCACACCACTCTGGAGTTTACCTTTACCTATGCAAAATGGTAAGATGTTAACATATGTATTATTTCTTTTGTATCCTTTAAATTTCAGTTTCTGACTACAAGTTGAAAACGTGAGCTTGATTTGAGACTGGCATGTGATTATTTTGGAAGTGAACAAAATTTATTAAAGAAAACAGAGTGTGCCTCATGTCGTAGCTGAGCTTAACGTATTTCTTTGATAGATTTAAATATATTTTGTTTGAAATGAAATGAATATATACAACAGGATTATGACTTAAATACCGCATTATTTCTTTCCTCACAAGTTATTAGTACAATCACTTTATTGATAGTTTAGATTTTGTTAACTGACTAGCGTTTGAAACAACTTTCACTTCCAAATTTGGTTGGCCATAATTTTCGTTAGTTTAAATAAGAGCTGACTTGATTGCTAAGAGTAAAGTTTTAAGATATTGTTTTCACTATGGCCGTATAAGTTAACTTCAACGTTGCCGCATTATTCAAATGTCCTAGATCAAAACGCCTTGCACAATTCACTATTCCGGTTCAACTTTGACACCACTAAACGTTTTATTTTTCAAAGATGTCATGGACGAAAGTGGCAGTGGCGAAGATGAAAGTGGTGGAAGTGGCAGTGATGACGGAAGTACCGAGGAGGAAAGTGTAGAAGATGAAAGTGGAGACGACGTTGATGGTGAGATATTCAAACTGACTGGTTTTATCTTTTAGTGTCATGAGTTAAAGCTGTTGCCGATTTCTCCGAGACAAAAACAAAAATATCAATAAGGATTGGAGCCGAAAAACCCCTGCCTGCAAAAAAATGTTTTCGATATAGCATGTTTCTACTCCACGTAGTAACTCCTTTGGTGCCAATATTCTAGGGCGGTTACTTAAATTTGCCACTGACTCTTCGATGCGAGGTTTTCAATCCAGATAAAATATTATATACCTTCCCCATCCATTCTTTTTACACTTTTGATATTTTGATAGCATATTTTGAACAACTACTAAAAGAAAGTTTCCTAACCGCACAAAACATTTTCCATCCGTAGGGCAGTATAATTGAATTGAATAAAATTTCTAGCATTTACTTATTTTACCTAGATCGTTAAGTAGCCTAAGATATTTCCAATTACGCTTAATATATGAAAATCGTCAAGTTTTGGGGCGGACTGTGGTTAATTGTTTTGTACAGATCCAAAGCGAAAACAGTCAACGCTATACTCTACCCGAATCCACAAAGACATTCCATTGGATCTTCGGGAATCAAAATATTAAGTTATTAACTGCATGAGCTATTTAAATGCGATTCCATATTTCTGCGAGTAAATTGGCACTATTTCATATTCAGATAATGCAAATGACAAGGTAATTGAGGATGACGAAACTAGTGAAGACACCGGAGATGACAGCGGTGATGGAGATGAAGATGAAAGAGGCGAAGAGTCTGCGGATAACAGCGACGATGAAAATGACGTTGAGAGTGGCGAGGAGCCTGGAGATGATGACGGTGATAAAAATAATGATGAGCCTGGTGATGCAGATGGAGATGAAAGTGGTGACGAGTCTGGAGATGATGACGATGACGAGAAAGGCGATGAGCCTGGAGATGACAGTAGTGATGAAAATGACGATGACAGTGGTGGCGATTCTGGAGATGATGACGATGATGAAAATAAAGAGGAGCCTAATGATGACAGTGGTGATGGTGAAGAAGGTGAAAGCAATGAGGACTCTGGAGATGACGACGATGTTGACAATAGCGATGATTCTGGAGATGACAGCGGCGATGGAGATGGAGATGAAAGTGGTGAGGAGTCTGGAGATGATGACGGTGGTGAAAATAACGATAAACCTGATGAAGACAGTGGTGATGGCGATGGCGATGAGCCTGATGATGACAGCGCTGATGGAGATGACGATGAGCTTGATGATGATAGCGGTGATGGAGATGACGACGAGACTGGTGATGATGACGATGACGAAGATAACGATGAGCCTGATGATGATAGCGGTGATGGAGATGACGAGGAGCCTGATGATGACAGCGGTGATGGAGATGACAATGAGCCTGATGATGACAGCGTTGATGGAGATGACAATGAGCCTGATGATGACAGCGTTGATGGAGATGACGATGAGCCTGATGATGACAGCGGTGATGGAGATGACGATGAGTCCGGTGATGATGACGGTGGTGAGAATAACGATGAGCCTGATGATGATAGCGGTGATGGAGATGACGACGAGCCTGATGATGACAGCGGTGATGGAGATGACAATGAGCCTGATGATGACAGCGTTGATGGAGATGACGATGAGCTTGATGATGACAGCGGTGATGGAGATGACGATGAGCCTGACGATGATGGCGGTGATGGAGATGACGATGAGCCCGGTGATGATGACGGTGGTGAGAATAACGATGAGCCTGATGATGATAGCATTGATGGAGATGACGACGAGCCTGATGATGACAGCGGTGATGGAGATGACAATGAGCCTGATGATGACAGCGTTGATGGAGATGACGATGAGCCCGGTGATGATGACGGTGGCGAGGATAACGATGAGCCTGGTGATGACAGCGGTGATGGAGATGTCGATGAGCCTGGTGATGAGAACAGTGATGGAGATGGCGATGAGCCTGGTGTTGACAACAGTGATGAAGATGACGATGAAAGTGGTGAGTCTAGAGATGATGGTGGTGATGGAAATGACGATGAACCTGATGATGATAGTAGTGATGGAGATGACAGCGAGACTGAAGATGATGGAGATAATGACGAGGATTCGGGAGATGACAACAGTGACGGAAATAACGATGAAAGCGGCGAAGAGTCCCATGAAGAGAATGACGATAAAAATGACAATGGCGATAGTGATGAAAGTGGCGAGGAGTCGGAAGAAGATAGTGAAGATGAAAATGAAGAGAGCGGCGAGGACGGCGATGAAAGTGGCGGAGATAATACTGCAGACATGGACGGTGACGACACATATGTGGAAGACTTTGATGACAAAGACTCTGAGAAAGTAGTTGAGGAATTTGAAAATGCAATCGACGATGTAGAAAAAGACAGACTACAAGGTCTCGAGATGGACCAGTTGTTTTCGTCTGGCGGACTTACATTAGGGGGAACATTAGTTTCTCTATGTCTCAGTGCAATTGTATGCTTACTTTCAAGCATATTTTACTAGTCGTCTTCACGGTTCCTATTGTTCTCAATACCGGCCTTGAAAAAACGAAATTTCGCTGTGCGAAATTTAATTGACACATTTATCATTAACTGAGTAAAAAGCAGACTGAAAGAAAATAGCTCATGTATTTAAATTATTGAACAAATTGAATTTTCTCTGCTTCATTAAGAGAGATAAGAAGAATATCGATTTAAGTCCAGGTAAAAAGAATTGTAGTCATTTTTCTTGACGGCATATTTTTGCATGATATGAACGGTTTTGTAAATAAATATTTTACTCTATTGTATTATTTGATAATTTATATTGTTTATCTTATGGCGAAAAACATTCGTTGCACTCGCAGATGAAGCTAAATAAAACGTGTGCGTGTTCATAGCCCACAATTTTTGTCCTGATGTTTCGCGGGTGTGAAATGCATTTTTATGTCTTCTTCCCTTGTTTCCAAAATTATAACTATGAAGCTGCACCTATGTCAAATTTTCTAGGTCAACAGTCGAGCTTTTTCTGCTAGAGCGCTTAAAGAAATCGAAACCAGACAAGTCGTTGTTAGGATAAATTTTGGCCACGCAGAATGGCCGATTTATTGATTAAAACTAATATAAAATACAATATGAACGAATTATTATTTGTTAAGCTCTTGCAAAGGTGAGGGCAGGAGAAAAAAGGAGAAGTACCTATATCACAAATACATAATATAAATGAGGTGGAGGAAGGGAGGAGGAGGGTCGAACTTGCTGAGTGTGTCAGGTCTGGAGACAAAAAGGACGAACTCGAGAAACATGCCACGTCTTCTACCGATCGCTGAAAGGGAGGCTAAGTTATTTTCCAGTGAAACTCGTGACTATTACAAATAAATTCGCCATTGTCATCGAAGTCACAAGATTGTCTTGTGATGGTCTTGCGATTATTGCTCAATTAAGTTTGTGCTTGGTGACCCCGTCCCCATTTAGTTCGGCCTTTCAGTACTCCCAGTACTCCCACCAGGGGCGTGGGTAGAAGCCATCAACGCTTTTATTTGGTGGCAAATAAAATCTATTTCTTTAAATCCCCGAAAGGCGGAGTACCCCGTTATGAAAAGGCGGAAAAAGGGAATTGCAGAATTTTTTTTTCTGGTTTTACACGAAGAGTTTTATAGCTAGACGATATAAGAGATTAACTATAGACTAACGCTCGAAACTTCTGCTTTTCAAATTTGTTACGGCATATTAAACTTATTTTGATCACCTTCAAGTTCATCGCTAAGTCGTTCCTCTTGCAACAAGAACGATGATTACAAAATATGAAAATGAGCATAACTTGTTTAAAAAAGATAAGGCTTTTACTACAGCATAAGGTGAATAAGAATGGTTACATTCATGCATCAAAAAAAGGGGGGGGGCTTAAAACTGCTGTGCACCATCTTAAACTTTACTTTCCCGATTATGTGCGGGTTTTACACTGTTTAGACTGGGGCAAATTACAAGAAAGCCTGTTATTTGAAACGTCTGTCGGAAAACTCGAGGAAAAGTTGGTAAACACACTTTTTTAGATGAGCATTATGCGCTGAACAGGAAACAAATGTTTACCAGGCCTGATTTTTAGTTTTTAACCGTGAAAATTGCAGCTTTAAATAACTGACCCAAATAAATAAGTTAGTTTTGAATCCAAATGTGTTACTAAATCGGCTTACTATAAATATTTCTCTAGGAAAAAGCACAAATTGAGAGTGGATGCTTAAGTTAGACATGTTATGTTGAAATTATTTCATCTCCAGAGGTCATTTATGCAGACTGCAACCGCGAAGATATGTCCACTTCAAGGAATAGATGTAGATTTTTTATTATTAATAAAGTGTATTATCGTTTGTCTCACGATGTAGTCACTTGAGATGTAGATCGCGACGTTTCGACTGCTTACTGCTAGCCTTCTTCAAGCAATAAGGTCGACTGATTGCACGGTATCATTTATATCACAAAGGTCGCCTGTAATTGGCGCATTTCGATCCTTCTATTGTTCCATTGTTCCGGCCAGTAGCTGTTCCCTCAGTGGTCCGCTTTTGTACCGTTCTCCTGTTGTTGTGTATTTTGATCGTGGGCATCCATGCTTCAGGAATTTCAATTCCACTATCCCTGTTGATGTTATTAGGGTGAAGTCTTATGTGAATAGGTTCCTTGACCCTACGTGTGTACCAGTGAGGATCTCGATCCATAAACTTAACCTCATTCCAGATAGGATAGTGGCCGGTCTCGTAGGTGTGCTCAGAAACGGCGGAGGTCTGGGTACGGGCGAGTCGTAGATCTTTGTCGTGTTCTTTGATCCTCTCCTGCATAGATCCCCCTGTTTCCCCGATGTAGACTTTGCCGCACTCACAGGGAATCCTGTAGACAACACCATCTTGTTTAGCCGTGCGATTCTGTTAAAGCGCCAAAGTTCAATAATATTTAAAAATATTTGGAAACCATTATTTGCGTTAATTTAAGTTAGAATTCTACTAAAACAATTAGATTATTCGCTCTCGATTTCTATGAGGCGATAGTTGATTCGGCCTTCGGCCTCATCAACTATCACCTCATAAAAATCTCGAGCTCAAAATCTAATTGTTAAATGGCACGCGATAAAATGAAAGCGGCAATTTTAAACACACAGACAAACCTATTCGTATGCTTTAAGCTTTGACTCTGATCGAAAACGTAATTCAGCTATGCGTGTAGGAAAATTGTCAATTTGCAAATGAATCAAATTGAATTTGAAAAATAAAGGCACTTGGAGTTCGAAAAGAGAAACCTTGCAAAGTTCCGATTGAGAATTAACCCTTTGAATACCAAACTTTCGCCAAAAAATACCGTTTTTAACCGTTTAGTCAGGTTTTTTGGCTGCCATGACGTTAAATTAAGCCTAACTTTTGCTACGAAGGCTTTTTTTTTTTACCAAAAGGAGAGATTTTTCCATGATTGCATACAAAATTGAGCAATATTTCAATTCTGGGCATGCGCATAAGCCAAAATTTGGACTTTTTTGCCATTAACCGTTCTCAATTTTGTTTGTTGCCCCTTTCCTTTCTTTTTTTTCTCGCGCTTTTACTCTGGCTACCTTTTGCGTTGCTTGTTCTTTCTGGCTGCCGTGAAAAGTTGGATGTTAATTATGGACGAAGCCTAGAAATGGACCTTGATCAATCATAGGCATATTGCACCATTTTACCACCGTTTTTGCACCAAAACTGATAACGTTGTTTTTCGATTTGCGACGTCGGAATGTCGTCGATATCTATACCTAACCATTGTAGGGAAAGTCCTAGCTTATTACTACCATCTACTTATCAATAATATCTAGTGGCATTTAAGTTGATGACGTCACAAGTGGTACAAAGAGCACGACAATTAAGTGGCCGTTTATGGCTACTTGGGCGTCAAAGAGTTAGACATTTTCATTCAAGGAATCTAACTTCATTGAAAAGTTTCAATTGGTAAAACGTTTTCTCCTGCGCAGCGGTCCCAGTGTTAGTAAAATTACCTGGCTGCTAAGTTGAGCTAGTTAACTCGAAGAGCTCCATTTCGGGTTGTGCTGAGAGATGGTTATAAATAATGGAAGAACGGAGGAGTTTAAAACGATCTGCTCCCCCTGTTTCATTCGGTGAATGTATTATATATGCGAGGAGTCAAAAAAAGAGGCAGAGAGAGGGAATTTGTGACCTACATCTGTATGCCTTTCAAAAGATGCTACCATTTTTCCATCGTTATGATCACACCAATTACACTCGATGGGGTGCTGTGTAATTTGCGCAAATGAAACAGCTTCCAGTAGAGGTAAAAACCGAGTTTGACAAGGGCAACTGGGTTGTAAAAGGTTCTTCTCGACAATTTAATCACGTAGATCTGGATCAAGGTCAGGAGTGGCTCAATGATACTGGAAAGAGAGGTGGTGGGATAGTTGGCATAACAAGGATAGCGACAGCAGCGCGGTGTAGATGGACACTGTCATATAACCTCCGGGCACATATTGCTGTATTAACAAGGAAGATGTTTCATGTTGCCAACGATATCAGATCACATGCAACGAGTCCAACCCGTCGAGGAAACTGCAGGATAATTCCGATGAGAAGAAAGTTATCGCTTTGCTACGTCAAGCGAATATTCTCAACGTCAACAAACAAAGCAGCGATCCCTGAAAGGTTGCAGAACATGGTCACCAAAGACGTGGCAACGACACAGATAGAAGAGTCTCTACCTAAAGCAAACAGTTTTGGCCAGGAGGAGCTGATCACCTTTGTGAAGGATAGAGTTAAGGCGCCGAGAGAAGATCGGCATCATAAGAAGCTCCGGGACCCTCTGCCTAAAAATAGGGCTCCCACATTTTCAACCCTTTATGAGTTCAAAAAGAAAGATGCTGGAAAGTGTGCGGCCATCAAAGGCGACAGAAACGCTCTTTAGCGCATCATTACAGCTATGTTGGTAGAGAAGTAGATTTGCCTCAAATCCTCAGCCATGAACCAATGGCAGTTCACCTTGCCATTTTCGATGCCAGTAGTCAGCTGCGCACTGGAAATAAATCGGTGATGATGGAACTTTTGAGTAGTGGTATGGAACGTCCTCGGGTCACGCCAATCGCAGGGAGATCGACGCTGATAGTAAATGGTTAAGCACTGGTAATAGTGCTAGGAAGATCTTCAGATTGATAAATTTGTGAAAGCTGTTCTTGCCTCTGGAAAGGACTTTGATCAAATAGACGACATTTGACCGATAAGGGAAACGTCGATCAAGTACGCAACTAGAAAGAAGCATTTTCTAGGCCATGCGACAATTATTGAAGATGGCTCGGTACTGCTACCCAAGCTCTGGTCCAAATTCGTGGCCCTCGATTAAAACAAGGCAGATCTAGCACTTTTCTTATCAGATAAACTTTTTGCGGGGGCCCCAGTCAATAAGATCGTCATTGCTGGTGGTGGATTCGAAGAGGGAGATGCAGTCAAGTGTTCCTGCCCGAACATTGATATCAGAGCCCTTAAAGATTTCCATGAAGAGGCGGAGACTTGAATGATTCTACACTGTGTACACTCAGATGCAGAATTCCTTGTCGTCTCATGGCAAGACACTGATGTTTTCCTCCTTTTATTTTCACACCTGGACAAAATGAGCTGCAAGCAGTTGTGGGTGAGAGCTAGGACATCAAAGAAGCCTAAGTATCTGCCAATCCACAAGATTCGTGAACAGTAGAACCCATTCTCTCATTTCGTGTGATAACAGGATGCAACACTGTCTCCTACTTTGCTGGCCATAGCAAGAAAACATCGTGGAAGAAGTTCACAGAACACCACATGCTGCTGAGAAACCTAGGAAATGGTGACCTGGATGACTTGACAATGACGTGTGCTGAGAACTTCCTCTACAGAATATGTAATGTTGCTGATGCTGAGAGCAATGAAGCACGCGCAACGTTGTTTTCCAGATGTCGGTCACTTGAAGCTCTTCACCCGACGAGTGATGAAGCGTGATTGCATATTAGAAGGGCTCACTTCCAAGCAATAATATGGAAACAAGCCCACCTGACAAACCCTACCCTTCCAATTCCAGAGACTATGGGCTGGTTAAGACTGAATGACAAGCTCGTACCCAAGCTAATGTCTCTTGCCCCCCTACCTGAAACCTGTGAGGAGATGGTAAACTGTGGCTGCAATTCAGGAAGCAAAACAATGAAGTGTAGCTGCCGAAATGTAGGATTACCATGCTCTGGAGCATGTAAATGCAGAAGTACTAAATACGACCGCTGCCAAGATGTTGCTAATGATGACGCTATTGAAACCCAAGGGCAGTAAATGGAACAGTACTGTTAAATTGTTTAGCATGTTTTTTAAAATAGTTCTATTCAAAGAGGTGATCTGAAATTTGGTCTCTGCTTCTATAGGACGAATATCAAATATCAAGAATGTCCTGCTTCTACTGCCGAGCGTCTGTATTTCTCTGCTATCTGAAGGATTTTCATGGCATTGAGATTGTTTTTAGGATGTTCAGACTAGGTTCCAAACTCACTTAGCCAGAATCTTTTATGGATTTTAAGATGCCTTCCAACTCATCCATGTGTACTACTGTATTTGTAAATAGAGAGATTAAGCATGACGTTACGTCAAACGGCAAAATTGAAACTTTTGCTGTCTGTCTTCAGCTGTCTGTACAGTAGAATGAAAATATTTTTATTTGCGGTGAACAGTAGAAGACATTTGTCGATTTTTGTGTGATTTATTTAAGGATTACAAGAAGAGAATGAAAAAATCAGAGGTAATCTTTGCCGTTTGCCCTCTGCCCTAAACGTGATGCTTAAACTCTCTAATGAAAGAAATTGTAGGTTGCAGCTGCTTTTCCTTGCTACGAAAACTTATGTGAATCTCCTCCTTCTCACTTAAGGACGGTGCCCACTTTTGTTAGTTCGCACACGTTCTGTGCATCACGCAAGGCATGATTGAGCGCCACGATTGCGCTGGGATTGACAATGACACAATCAACTACGCTACCAAGTACTCGACGGTACACGTGTGACCAAATCAAGTGTAATAAACCTGCACTTAAACCAGGAACACCAGAAAAGCAGCATATCACTAGCCACTAACTGTCAACGTCGTCCAGCTGAAAAACTAGCTGTTATCTGTCGAAAATTATACTGAAATCCAACTTTAAACATCTACGTTCAGATGGCGTAGTGCGCGCGCAAAACAAGTGCGAGATATGCAAATGGTTTACTTGCTGGGGAGGAGATAGGAAAAAAATGTAAAGGGCATCGTAAAAGTTTTGAAAAAGGATCAATAACTTTAAAAAAAAACGCGTGGTTACCCCTACATTTGATGTTATGAAATGGAAGTGGCAAGTCAATTCAACACGTGATTACTTTCTGGGTATGAGCAAAAGGTATCTAGACTGTATTTTGGCTGAACCAGAGAAAGGCTGTCACAGACGCCAAAAGCGCTGTTGCAACGATTTTGTTTTTAAAAAAACACCAGAATGGTTTTTACGTTACCATTTACCATGAAGTTTTAAGATATTTAAAAATGTGTTTGCTTTTCTGTATGCAAAGGTGAATTCGAAAGAAATCTGTGAAGAAATATCATTTCCTTCTTTTTTCAGAAAAATGCTGATGTCAGCATTTTTGTTGAGATTCAAGGCTAATTATCTCGAAAAAATGCGTGGCTACCCCAATTTTTCTTTGTGGATTCCGATAGCCCTGGCAAAGACCTTCGTTTTCCGCATGGTCTTAACCTGGCGCAAAAACCGTTGTATTTAGTAGGCACCGTCCTTAACTGAATCAGGAAATAGCTTTTAGCCTCGTTTTCGAGTCACGTGAACAGAAAATGTCGTGATTACCATGTAATACCGACAGAGTATTTTATAAACATACTGCGCTTCTCACCCGCTGCATTTTGTTGATATTTAAAGAGTTTTACCGTGTGTTGTGACGTGATAGAAAATATAGCCTCGATTTCATGTCTTAATTATGTATAATTAAATAGCTGATTTGAAGGTTAAAATGGCAGAACCAAGCTTGGTAAACAGGATTTTCGTGTTCAGTGCATAATTTTCATCTTGAAAAGTGTGTTCCCAACTTTTCCTCAAATTTGCCCACAGATGTACACTTGTGCGAAAGTTTTCCTAGTCTAGTTAGGGTGGCTAACGACAGTTTCCAACACTTACCAGCAGTTATACCACAACTATTTGTCAACTGATGTTGCAATGTTATTATCCGACACAAATGCCCAATCATTGCTGAACAAGTTGTGGTAGTAGGTTTCCATAGCAAAGATACAAACCGTTAACACAACGTCCGTTTTACTGTAGCTTTAAGAAGATATTAATTAAAAAACGGCTCGGTGAAACCCATTGTTTACCATCCATTTGCGATAAGCAAGTTAAAATACAATTTTTTTGCAATTTTTTATTCAAAATGTAGATAGGGTTCAGAGACACCTTTAAGCCTTGAAAAATTTTGAAATTTTGAAGTGTCTCTAAATCTTTCTGTACCTACATAATTTGTTTGAGCCTTGTAAAATATTGGATCTTATCACAATTAGATAACATAAAATGGGCTTTTGAGGACTACAATCTGTTTACCAATGATTGAGCATTTGTGTGATAACAATACTGCAACATCACTTGATAAAGAGTTATAATTAGGGGGTAATGGTGAACAACAAGGAAACGTAAATATGTATGTTATCTGCATGTATTTGCTCCGCAGTGCCAAAAAAGCGATTAAAAAGGAACCTGTACTACAGTTTGTTTCAAGAAAGCAATCAACTTTTTACATGTACCGTAGTTCATTGTTTACATTTTGATAATAAATTTCACCTTAAAACTGACATTGTCCGCTGCTTTACACGTGACTCACAATTCACATTTTAGCATCTAAGGTATTATTATGTCAAAGTTGTTTACCGTGCATGAATACAAGTCAATAGGAATTCAAGTGTGACTGTATATAATCCAATATATAAAATTCCTATTAAGGGTTATTTACCTTATGACTATTTAAAATCGAGTCGTGAACTTGTAAGAAAAGAAACGTTCAGCAGTAAATTCAGTCGTTTTCATCATGTAGGCTGCATGCGATAACTTGAACTTGTACTGAAATGATGTTACGTGCATGTGGCCGCTTTTCTCGACTGCGTTTTCTATATTGAATTCAATAAAATGTTTGCATGAATGACGGTTTCTATGAAAACAAAGACGATTCGGGAATAATAGTAAAAAGGAATATTCATGAGGGAAACTTTCGGATTTAATTAACGCAATATTATTTGAGCGGCATGGAACATTCGAAATTGAGACAGAATTGCAATTGTACTCACTAAATGAAATTCTAATATAACCTTTAATGAAGTTGATTTGGCCAAGTCCTCTTTAACTTACCCTGGCCTAATACTGTTTCTAAAATTAAAGCGATCTCTTCGCGTAATATAACTTTCAACCGATAATCAACAATTAAAAAAAAAAGCACATTCCTGATCTACCTGATAAGTAGTTTAATTAAAATGTGAAAAACGAACACATTATTGGGCAAATGTGACCTGCAGAGACAGAGTCAAAGAACAAAAGAGAAATGGCACCGAAGAGTTTGCTTTTCCTTTGTTTTGTAGCTTTGTTGAGAACTCTCTGGGGTGTTTCTTTCCCAAGAAATGATGGTAAGGCATGAGTGTGTTTTGAAACAATTTTTCTTTTTCTGCCGTTTTGGATTCATTTACTTGTGGAATTAAGAGAAGCGTAGTCTCTCTTTCAGAATTGAAAGATTTATACAATTTCTTTCTTAAGCAGTTGACCCCAGAATGCTACTAATTTATTATCTCATGGATTCCTAAGGAGATCAAACTTTTCCAAAAAATACACGAAGAATTCGTAGAGCGCAAACTAATTTGGAGCAATTTTCGTTCGCATGCGCTAAAATTCCGACCCTGTTGTTGCAGTTTTTTTCGTCGATACAGGTAAACCAAGGAAAACGGAATACGCTGTCACAATTATGTTAACGATACACTTTGAACTGATTTAGACCAGGCACTAGCCTTGAGACTAGCCACGAACAATGTATTTTCACAAGTAACTGTCAACTTTATTGTCAATTTTCACTCGTGAATTTGTGCGATCGGGAATCCTTATGCGATATAAGGGGAGATTACTGTCATCATTTTATTAGCGAACGGGACTTAAGGCGCGATTCCCAAAGAGGTTGCCAAGCAGAAAGGTCTCTGATGAGTCCCTTGGCCGGGATGAAACGAGCTGCGTAAGACTAGCCACGAACAATGTATTATCACAAGTAAATGTCAACTTTATTGACAGCTTGAGTTGCAGCTGTTAAATGCGGCCTTAAAATAAATCCAATAAAGAGTTGTTCTGCAACAGGGTTACCCACTAACTCTAATGTTATGTTATCAAAGAGATCAGTATCCACCAATGCAAACGACGCTGAAAAGCTTTCCGTATTCTGTCCAAAAAGTGCAACGTCAATCAAATAGTCTAACTGTTTCACGTTTCCAAATCTTTAAGGTTACTTCCCACCTTCAAGGGCACAAAAAATCGTTTATTCTTTTCCTTGACAAATTTAAGTAAGTCATTTTATCTTAAGTTTACAAAAGGAAAATATTAAAAATCTCAAAAAGCGGCCGAGTTATCTAGAAAAAAGGTATTTTCAAATTAAGTTAATAAGCCAGGAAGATGTCATAATCGCTAAATGGGCGAAACCGTATTTCATGTTATTTGATATTGTCTATATCGCGCATTTTTTCTTTTACCTTTGGCTACTTTGCCCGTTTTTGTGTCTTTCTCTTCAATGCGACAGCGAGATAGAAAACGTGTTGCAATGCGATGCTTTTCCCGGAAAATCATGATCCATTGTCATTGACGCTAGGAGGTGCTGTTGTTCCATTGGTTTGCGGTTTCATAAGGCGAGACAATCTCCTGGCATAGCGCGAGTTGTTACAATCTTTACGAGTTAAAATCTCGCATTTGATTTTAAGAGGAATACCTCCACTTTGAGTGAATTTATAGGGTAAGCAGATTTGACGAATTTTCGTCAAATTTATCTTGAACATTCCAGGGATAATGACATGTGCGTCGGGAAATTTTGATATTTAATTAACATATTTTTCCCGGGGCGTCCATTTGCGCAACACGACTTGTATATTTTTAGCCACTCCTGCTTTAGATTTGGATATCTAGACAACCAATCAGAATATCGAAAAAGCCCGACACTCTTTTGTTGATCGATGCCTTGTGAATAAGACTGTGCAGCCATTTTGCTCGTGTGGCGGCATCCGATAGCCGATAAATTCAATGGAAGAACCCTTGGTCGTCTCACGCCTTAGCGGCTCCTGACACTTCCTGAAAAAAAAAAAACTTGCTTAAATTGTGTTTTAATCGTATCGGATTTAATTGAAACTGGCGCGCGTGAAGGATGGATCATTACATATTGCCATTATTTCCTTTGGTGTGGCTATATCTGAAAGACTGGGAAGTCTCGAATTTTGTGCTCCTTCTCTTCTGTCATTTTGTTCAGCCCATCCATCTGTGGGCTCTTGAACTCGTTCCAGGCTTCACACTCGTGAAGGTGGGAAGTAACCTTAAGCGATGGGCTAAACACTCTGCCGGATGTTGGGCGTTAAATAGTCTAAACTATAATCTAAGTCTCTCCAAAATGTGCCTAAAATGTTTTGACTTTTTAATTTTCAATTCTTGTCGGTGCTATAGATGCCGAAAATGCTGGACATACTATTTATGCAGCAGATTCACGAGATCGTGCACTTTCCATTGCCGCACGCGAAGATGCCAGTGGCGTGGAAGATGCCAGTGCTGAGCCAGTTGACTTTGGCGAGACAGAAGAGAGTGGTGGAGAAGCTAGTGGCGCGGAAGATGTCGATGATGCTGCAGAAGCCAGTGCCCCTGTAATTTTAGGGTCTAACATTCGTAATGCTGGAGGTGTTGGAGGTGACGAAGATGCCGAAGAGGCAGGTCATGCTGTTGTTTTTCTGGGTAATGGAGTTGCTGGGGTCATTGCGAAGGGTAGTGATGATGAAGATCCCTTTGCTACCGCAAATCACCCTGTTCCAGGGGCTGGCTTCATGGTTCCGAATGTTCGTGTTGGAGGAAAAGCTATTGTTGCTAAAGATTTAAGGGATCCTAGGATTATTTTTGGTGCTACAGATGCCCCTGATGATGCATATCCCAGCGATGCTACAGATGCAAGTGATTTTCCTGAAGAAGCAGAAAAAAAAGAATTCGACGAGGAGAGCTTGTCCTCGTCTGGCGGGTCACTATTTAACGGGAAATTTGGTTCCATCTGTTTGTATATAATTCCATGCTTGCTATTCAATGTGATTTAGAGCTGGTTTGCTTCAATACTGGTCATAAATTGTTTCAATTCTAAAGGGCAAGATAAAGCATTACTTCTTACCGTTTTCTCCAGGCATGTATTATTGGGGCTTCAACATTGTATTTCAAGCTTGTTGTCAATCAGTCAGTCAATCAATCAATCAATCAATCAATCAATTTATTAATTCAAACGTGTGATAAGGTTGCCTACCATATCCGAGCCAGAGGCTAATGTATAAAGCGCTTGACAATAAGAAAAAGATAAAAGGAAAAAGTGTAAGTTGATAAAAAAAACAGACTTTATTAAATACCAATACAAATGCACTAATGCTTTGCCCGCGACCGCAAGCAGAATAAAAAAGTAGTATTGCACTCAAGTTAATATAAGAAACAATTAACACCCCAAAATTAAGAATATGACGTTAAAATCCCCATGATAGACAACAGTTACATTTACAGCTGGCCATTAATTGACAATCGCACACACGCATAATTGGGATATTTTGTGTACCCGTAGCTTATCTAATAAGAAGATGGGCTCTATTAAAGCAGGATAATGGCAGTAGAGACACATGATTATCCAGTAATCAGAGTTGTCCGTTTTTCTTGTTTCTACAATCCGATACACTGTACATGTGTGTATCATTAATGTACCATCAACTGATTAGACCATATTCGTGTTCTCGGTGTTGGACTAGCACTAGCTTGTAATGGAGGCTTGCGCGGAGGAATATCATTAAAAAGAGATTAATGTTATTTACATTTGCAAACACTCCCCGCACATTACCCTCAGCTTCAAGCTAGTTCCAGTCCGATACGGAGAATACGAAAATGATCTATTGTGAAAAGGCATTAAACCTTTAGTTATGAATTGTACCTTGAAGGGTGTCTGTCACTTCAAGCATTTCTGTTTCTTTTTTTGGACGCTGAGAAAATCTATGATAAGCTGTATTAAAAGAGATAAAAGCAATATTGGCTTAAAAGGTGTGATTTTTCGGGTTTCTTTTACATTTAGCTGCCAGGCTTACGTTTATAGTAATGAACAAAAAATTGCTTGTCATTGCTGTTGATTGCTTGTTTTTGAATTCTTTTAATTCGAAAAAAAAAAAAAAAAAAGAAAACGTTAAGCTTTCTGCTTTTTTTGCAGAACATAACTTGCCACTTTCGGCATTATTGAACCTAGCTGTATTCTACCCGGGTGCAGCCTTTTTTATTTTTAGTGTAGCCGTTTCAACGAACTTTTTTGTTCAAGGTTATAAACTATTTTCTCCTAAAAAGAATATAGTGAAGCATCTTGATAATCTCCTGTGTGAAGAAAACACAGTAGCTGAAGCTCGTGATATTCTCACTAAAGCCAGTGGCCTAAAACCTTGACGGCGACACAAGAAATACAAAAAGGGAACGAGGTAAAGTGTTTTTATTGTATTATTGCTCATAGATCAGTATTTCCGGTCGCTGAATTCCTTGTGTATCATTTGCTTTGTTGTCAAATATCATATACCGATCGACACCCATGCAATGAGGTTAGCATACTATGGTTTCTAACGGTTTGCATTGCTCATGAATTTTAGTTTAGAATCGTCTTATAAGCTGCTTTGACACGGTTACGGAGAGGTTGTGATGAGTGGCCTTCATATTGTACTTGACAAATACAAACATTAGTGACAATAAAGTTAATGTAGTTTCAATACCAGTAAACCTGTTTCGGTTTCTGGCTATCGTGTCTTTGATGGAAGTCATAAAGAATAAGAACACATAAAGAAATGGTTCAGTGTTACAGAGCGTTTCAACATTTCCGATCAACCGGTACGAAAGACTACATCAAACACATCGTCAGTAATTTGCAAAAGCACTCGCTGCTCCAAAATTGTGTTTTTCAAGATTTTTCCGACGAGAGACTTTTGATGGTGTGTGAAATATGTGCCTTCATCTGAGTCTTATCTTTAAGGGGAAAACGACAATTAGGTTTGCAAATCGTCAATGTGGGAACCTACTGTAACGTGATTACAGGCCCCTGTTCTTTTCCGGTGCATTTTATTGACTTCAGATTAAAATATAGCACTTTGGTAACACGCACAAGCACTGACTACGGTACAATATTATATTGAGCGAAACCATCCCCGCTCAGGGTAAATAAATACGGAATAAGAAGAACTTGTGTAACTTTACGACTCACGTAAATAGTAAAGCGTTTCTCTCGTTGTTCTTTATTTTCAGCTATTGGATCTTTTTTAAGTGTTTCTAAAATTGGAGTGTTTTTTACCCATATCAAAGATTAAACATCAGTCAATGCCGCGATCGATATGAGTAACATGTTTGTGTCTTCTAGATCAGTCGTTAACTTGTGAGGTAGAAATTGAGCACCCCACCTAGCACGCAAGACCTGTAGAGTTCCGAGAAGAAGGAGAAATGGCCTCTAAATTTTTGGCGTTACTCTGTCTTTTGGCTTTGTTGAAACCTCTCTGGGGTATTCCTGGTAAGAGACATGCTATTTGCTATTTCTAATTTATAATCGAAAACTTTGGCTGCGGTCATTACGGTACAACCGAGGCCCAAGACCGAGGGCAAAATTTGTCTCAATACAACAAACAGCAGTCAAGTTGAGAAGGACGTAGGGCAGCAACGGTTTTTTTCCACTGTTTTTTTGGGTAATCAAAACGGAACTTGGCGGATTAATTGGTTGCCTGTTTTTTTTTTTTGTTTTTTTTGTTTTTTTTATTTAACACGTACCCATATTGGCCATTACTGCAACAGGTAACTTTGTCTGTGTAGACAAGTACCTACTAGCTTAATGTATTTACGAATGGAATCAAATTCGCCACTAAACTAAACCTTTAAATGAAGGAAAGCTATACACTGTAACACGAAGTGACAATCAGTTTCATGACAAACAGCAACTCGTCGCACGTGCCTGGCACGATATTGGAAGAGAAAATTGATATTTTCTAGAATCAGGGAAAGTTAAGCAAAGTTACAAGGGGTAAGCAAAGCGAGCAAAATTGCTCTTTTACTGGTAACAAATAGTTTAGACCGTCAGAATAGAAGTTCAACCACAGCGAATTGAATCCCTCATTTGAATTTTTGAAAACAAGATAATATTCTGTGTTGCTTTTTGCGATGCGGCAAAGTAATCAAAGCGCTAGGCAGATTTCCGTTCAATTTGTCAACTAACAATGTCCCGTTTCATCATTTTTTACAATACAGAAAATTGAAGTTGAGTACGGAAAGTTGAAATTCAATTACCTGTATATTATTCCAAGTTATAAGATGATTTTTCTCTTGTAATTCGGAATAAATGAGCACATATTGCTCTCGTTCTACAGGCTAGCGCGATCTTTTTAAGTCTTTGAAAATTTACTTGTGCTTATTTAATCCAAATTGCACCCCTCCTTTCAAGCAAATCCAAAACTCTCTTCTCCTCCAAGTTTTCTGTTAGTCTGATTTTTTATGTGCATGTTTGAAGACGAAGATGACGACGACGACGAAGATGACGACGACGACGACGATGATGACGATGACGAAGATGGTGACGACGATGATGACGATGGCGACGATGACGACGATGATGATGATGACGGCAACGATAGTGACGATGACGATGACGACGATGATGACGATGGCGGTGATGATGACGATGACGGCGATGATGAAGATGATGATGACGACGACGATGATGATGACGACGATGATAGTGGCGACAATGATAGTGGCGATGATGATGATAGTGGTAGTGCTTCGGACGATGACATCAACAACGATGCCGATCTTTCAGCTGACCAGGGCCTTGAAAGATTAATGCTCTTCAATTCAGCCAGCGGATTTACATCCATCGAAACATTTCATTCGATATGTTTGTGTTTAATCGTATGCTTTATATCTAGCATAATTTAGAAGTTATATCTCGATTCTTGATAATAATAGGCGAATCTTCCTGTCCCACTTCTGCCACCAGCATAGCATATTTGTTTTAACATATACTCTGAATCTAACAGCGTAGATGACATGATAAGAGCGTGAAAATATATTTTAAATGCTCAAAATATTAAAGTTAAATAGGTATGCGATACTTTATTATCTGTTTCGTTGGACCCTGGAAATGCTTTTGTATCGTGTTTATAACTTAGCTTTAAAATGCAGCTGTTCCAAACATTTAGACTTATAAGACTGATGGTCCTTTTAAATCTTATTTTTATTAAAAAACGGGTTTCGTCAAACGAATATTAAAAGAAAAGGTACCTGGCTTGACATTCTTCACATTGTTATATATTGATGGGTGTAAATTCTAGAAAGTTACGTATTGATTGTCTCCAAAATATGCAAAATACGAATTTCCTTGAAAGAAAAAACTAGAGAAAGAAAGTTTTGCAGAATTTACATTGTACAAAACTTCCTTTTTTTAGATTAAAGCAAGAAACTACATTACTATTCTACAGTCCAAGGCAAAATTTCGAACAGGTCAATACACTGAGCGGGCCAATACAATCTTGCGACATAGGTGCTTTATTTTATACCTTGAATCATTCATGAAATATCTAGTTGTAGTTGTTTGCAAAACGCTTGCTCGAAGGTTCGAGGCTCTCTCTCTTCTTTGAGGTTAAAAAGTTGGCTAGCCTGCGAAAGCAAGCGACAAACGGAAATACTTCTGCGTCCGCAGGCTTGGCTAAATTAGAATGGAATTCCTTCGACTAATTATTATGAACACCTTAAACTGAAGGGTGTTGCGTATCTTGAAGATAATTATGCTGTACTGTGTTCTGTTTTTAAGTTAAGTTGTTCATAGGGGTAGAGCATAACTCCATCGCACGAAGTTACGAGAAATGTGCTTCTTCCCCCATCCGAATGAGATACTATTCATCAGAATTTTTCTTAGAATATCCGTGAAGAAAAAGCGGAATGACATCTGGGTTGCATACGTCCATTTTGTTCATTTTTTTTTTTTCTGGTACTTAGAAAAGATCTTACAAGGAAGCGTTTCCTAAAAACATTTTGAATATCGGAATAAACTTTTGAGTATCTCTTCTTTATCTCCCGGTATTTTCTAAAACAAATTCAAAACATTTTCTCCGTGTTTCTATTGTGATATAGAAACACTCGTGAAAGTTTGGGAGAAGTCGAAAAAGGTGTCTTTCTTTGGTTCGTGCTCCCACAACGTCGTTTTCTCTTTAGGACGTTTGCGCTAACTGTTTCTGCACATCCTTACTGCGCACGCAAATTCACACGCCACGTCATGAATCGAGCGCGCGCGCTAAGTACTGAAATGAACAATGATAGGGCAGATGGCCATTGTTATAACTTTGCGTGGATTTAACGATCTTGGACGTACGGTGACCCCTACTTTTCTTTCCAGAAACAGATTTTATTTACAATTATCTCCGCATTGGCCAAAAATGAACAAAAAATCAAGGTGGGAAGTTAAGAAAAATTCAATATTTCTGTCCACGGGACATCGAATCCTGCCACCTTGCGGCTGCAAGGCGCGTGAACCTACGGTCGCTGAATGCGAACTTGTTCTTTAAAGAACCTCACCAGTTGACTAAATTCACTTAATAGGTCCACTTAAAAAATATATGGCAGAGAACATTTCTCTTCAAAGATCTAATTGCTATAATTTTGGGCTTACAGACACTGTGGCCTTACTTGCTATCGAAGCCCGATTGTTTCAGATTAAAGGTGTTCCTCCGAGCATGTTCCGTCCAAAACGAGGTCGGATGACCCGGCATTTTTTTACATTTCTGACATAACTAACTCAGCATCTTACAGTGGTAAAAGTCTCAGAAAAAAAAATCAATGTTGGAAAATTTTCCCGCGAACGTCCTTACATTAGGAACGGCAAGCATAATGATTACAATTCTGTTTGATCCCCTTGTACGCATTAAGTAAGCTGTTAACCTTATATTTACATTGCTTGTACGTTTAATTGCCTTTAAGTGGACTGATGTTGGATAATTTGTGAGTCGCACATGAGTTGACGTCAAGAATCCTTCAAGTTAAATATAGTTTCTTATACAAAATTCTTAATCCCTGTCGACAAAGCGTTGAAAACAAGACCAATGCGGAGATAATCTTCTATAAACCAGGGTAGATTATTTATGTTACAATAGGTCATATTGGTATTCTGGTATTTGACTGGAACTAGCCTGCAACTGAGGGTAACGCAGGGAGTCTTTTTAAATGCAAATCACATTTATCTCTTTTTTTATGATATTCCCTCTCAGGAGCCTCCATTGCAAGCTAGTTCCAGTCTAAAACCGAGAATACGAATATGGCCTATTTCAATAAACTTGGTTTTGCCTACAACTGTGAAAAACAGACCTCTGAAATAGTGTGCTAGGGTCTTCTTTGTATGCAAGGTAATTATGAACGTTTCCTATGCAATAGCTATAGTTAGCGGGAAAATTCTGGTAATGATTCATTATTCTGCGTGGGTTTAATCGCATTAAAACCGAGATGAGAGTAAAAATTGAACACCATGGCAACAACGTTCAAATTCGACACAACACTGTTAATCCCACTAGATATTGTGGTCCTAAAAGAAAACAGAAATTTTTGAGAGGGATAAGATTTATTTGCATGTTAAGCCATCTTTTTTCCCCTGATTTGATGTCATTGTTTCTAAAATTAAAAATGTTTTCTCTTCCTAATATCACAACTTTCGCTCAAAACTGAAAAGACCGATTAGATACTCCCATCAAATGCACAGCAGTATATTGATCTTAAATCTTACCTATGCCAGTGCAACAGTATAAATTGCCAAAGTAGCAAGTGAAATCTTCACTCAATCGAATACAGCGTGTGTTTTACGTTGATCAACTTGACAATATGGAATCCAAAGGCTTACTCTTCCTCTTCATTGCGGCTCTGTTGGCACCAAGTTGGGTCAGCCCTTCGCCAGTGCCAGATGGTAAGAATCTTTCATTGGTGCTCTGTTTAATTATCAGTCCAAATCGTGTTAGATCATAATCATATAGATACATCGCTGGCATTTGCCCGTTTGTTTATTTAAGATCTTAACCCTAGTTCCGTTTACTGTCTGGCTTAATTTTCGTGTTAATCATTGAACTTCACCGCGTTAAATGTTGATTATACGCACTAAGAATCTTAGTTGTAGGTTAACCGGCCAGTTCATGTGATCATATCGCATTAACTTGGTCCCATTTGTACTTTTAGGGACTATAAGATGGCAAGAAACTCATTTAGTCTTGTCTTTGACGCAAATATTCTCGAGAAATTTACCGGAGTGGCACACTTGCTTCATGTTTCTAGTACGAGAAAATATGATATTTTTATTTCTTGAACGTCCAGTTTAACTCTACAAAAGTGAATGATTTTAATTTTGAATAAAACGAGAGTTCCTACGGTAACTTTGTATACACCAGATGATGGTAGAGTTCGTCACGAGGGGGATGAGCACGATGATAGCCCGTCCGATGGCGATGACATGGATAGGGAAAGCAGTGACCAAAACGACCAGAGCGATAACTACAGCAACAGAGGGAACGATGACAGAGATGACTACAACACCAAAAGCAACGACGACGATGATGACTACAGTAACAGACGATTTGACGACAACGACGACTACAGCAGAGGGAAAGAAGACAACGATGACTTCAGCGACAGAAGGAACGACGATCGTGATGACGACTGGGGAGATGACGGCCATGATAATGACTGGGGAGCCAAAAGGAGAGGCAAAGGAAATTATGGGGATGACTATGGCAACAGAATGGAAGATAATGTCGAAAACTTCCACGATGATGATCAAGACAAATGGAAGACAAAGAAGAGAGGAAAGAACGGGGAGGAAGAGAGAAACAATGACGACGAAGATAACGATAGGGCTCGCAACAGAGTCAAAGGAAGTCAGTCTCGCTTCACCTCTGGAGGCATGTCTATTATTAACACGGACTATGCCCGTATACTTATATGTGTAGTTATTTACCAAGCACAAAACACCATTCCTATTATATAAATCATTGGGTATTCGGAGGAATATGCCATGAAAACTGAACAGTTGTGTTAAGGTGTTACGCTATTTGAAGCCGTTCGTAGGCGTATTTTTAGTTTTAACTCACGATGCTATCATTAATGGGGAATGGGATTATCATTTATGATGCTTTCATTTATGGGGAAAAAGACTGAGCTATTAAAATGGATAGTCAATAAATAAATGCTGTTGCTGTCGTTGTTTTTGTATCAATAAGTAATACTTTGGTATAATGTGGGACTGTATTACTAGAATAACAATGAAATCAGATGCTACCTGTCTTCAACAAAGCAAGACTTACATGAGCGTTTAAATAGAACGTGCACTTTCAAATTCGATTTATTCTCGAACAGGTTTTTTAGACATCCTCTGTTCATTTACTATATGTATTAGACAGGAAACTGTGAAATTGAATCTATTTGGAATAGCCTCAGTGTTTTCAATACTTTCACTTTGCCGTGTTTCTCTTAAAGAGGAAGTAGTCTTTGAGGACCTTGATTACCAACTTTGAAAGATTTACAGCATCACCAGTTTTTTTTTTTTTTTTTTTTTTTTATTGAAAACATTTAAAAGTCCTTTGCAGCAACTTTAACTTTTTCAGTCATTTTTTTAACTTCCTTTATTGCATTGGATGGAATATTTTTTTTCCAGTTTTGATGGATTGCTAACGTTTTTCAGTGTAAAGCTACTAGCCTTCTATGACGAATGGAGTTCTCTGATTGGCTAAGCTGCTCACTATCTATTCTGTTGTAGATAGTGAGTAGCGTAGTAGAGTGCGCTTGTTAACAAAATGACGACCGCTTCTTTGTGTTTTCCAGGTATCTGTGAAGAGGATTTTTAAATGATTAAAAGATTTATCAGTAGTAAAACAATTAGATTATTCGCTCTGGATTTCTATGCGCGATACCTGGCTCGGGCTGCGCCCTATTCAACTATCACGCGATAGAAATATCGAGCTAATAATCTAATTTCTAAATAAGAAAAATATGTTTAACAAATAAAGAAGCCTCGACTGTGCTCTGTTCTGTTGTAAAGCACGCAGGAAGCGGTAGAGCACGAAAGAAGTGTAGGGGAAAACACGAGACGTAGTCGAGTGTTTTTCCCTACTTCTTGAGTGCTCTACTGCTTCCTAAGTGCTTTACAACAGAACAGAGCACAGTCGAGGCTTCTTTATTTGTTTTATGATAAAGAATCCGACAATTTCCCCACGCATTTGGCTGAATTTTCAAACCAAACTTTATTTTCCAAACGAGCAAAAGTGGCGTCAGCCGTGCACTGTTCTCTGATAAAGCACGCTAAAATAAGCCAATCACAATCCTTGTTAGAATTTGATTGATTAATTTGATTGGCTAACGAAGCGACAGCTGTCAATCACAAACTGGACTTCAGCTAAGCTTCAGTTTCGAGTAGTTTGAGCGGCTTTCGAGAGAAGAACGATGGTTTCAAAGTTCGCTTTTAAGTTAATTTTAAATACGGATCTAAAGGCAGGTGAAGGTTTATAGTCCAGAGGAATCCGGCCGTATTGTGGCCCATGAAAACGTGCACTTTTCCAATGGAAATTATGAAACGCGGAGCTCAAAGCTTGCGGATAAAAATGCGAAATGCCGAGTTGAATTTGAAAGGAGTTACAGTTATTTACGGCTTCTGGCCGCATGCAGCAAGATTGCCCGAACTAGCGTAAAAGTTAGAAAGACTAAACGGCTCCCACTGGTTTTACTCCGAGTACAGAAGAGAATGTCAGAGCAAGCTTTGCACTGACTACTCGTCGGTTCACTTCGCTGAGATGACCGGACAACGAGTGTTACTACACTGCATGTAAGTGTTGTTTGAGCAATTGAGCATTTTTACAAAAATAAAGCTTCTCATCATAAACAGAGACATTTCAATTGTTGTTTTCTGTCGTTGTTTTACTTCTTAAGCCGACGGTAATTTCTGCCTTCGTAACAAATGTAATGTCTTTTATCGAAGCACTGTTTAGGTTGAGAATTTGTTTATTTCGCTACGTGTTTTGTCGGCGGGAATCTAGCAAATTTTTTTAGTGATTTTTAGTACAGTTTTAACACTGCTGTTGCTAACAATGGTCTCTGTGAGCCATATTTACTACAAACAAATAGCTCGTTTTCATTGCGTTTGTCTGAATCACAGGGGATGTTTGATTTGGGGCAAATTTGTCAAAATTCCGAAGCAAAAATTTGAAAGCCAGCTTACCGTCATCAACCCGTGCTCTGTTCTCTGATAAAGCACGCTCTTTCAGCTAATCAGAGCGTGCGTTATATGGAAACTTTATCATAAAATCCAATATGGCGAATCCAGGATGGTGGCTGGTCGGAATATTGATAGCGTCATTTGTAGAACATACATGTATCAAGGCAAAGTTATTTGGAATGGGCCTCAAAAGAATATTTTTGAACGCGCTACAAATAATGCTCCAAGTTTCATTTTAATAGCTTTAGTGCTGTAAGAGTTACAGGGTAAGACCCTCAAACGCTCCGTCCTTCTCCTTCCCAGCAGTCCTCAAACCCCTGGTTAACATCCCTAAATTCATGAAGGATAGAGTGCAAAGATGAAATAATAACCTGCGAAAATCTTTGAAGATTTTGGCAAACGTCTGTGAAAAAACGCTTAGAAATGTTTTTTTTTTTTTTTTTTTTTAAGATGGGGTATTTTCACAAAAGAAAACAAAATGTATGAGGCCTTATGCTTTTTTCCTGTTTCTTTCTTTCGTCTCACTTCTTTGCTTCTATATGATTTCTGTTTTATTGATACATTTTGATATTTTTTTACTTAATTATATGCTACTATAAGTATGTTTAAAAATATCAATGCTGTGCGCTTCTAAAATATCAGGGTCCATATTTCCTCGCGAGCCCGAGATATTTGGACTATTTTAATTGCGAGTCACAGTCCTCAAAGTGTTTTAATACGGGCAAGAGAGGTTCAGACTCTGGGCTTCAGACGTCTTTTATTAAAAAAAAAAAAAAAAAAAAGAAAAAAAAAGAAAAAAGAAAATCAGAAACAACAACAAAAAAAAAACAACAAACAAATCGTGAGTATTTAAAACTTTCTACTTATGTTAAATTCTACTGATTAACGGAACTCTAGAAAGCGGGGAAAGGGACAGCGGATGCAGACAGCGGACGGCGGAACAAGGATTTAATAGTCTTACTAAAATATTGTTCCCAAACTGACTGCAACAAATGAACAGCTTACTTGAACTCCTATTCACTGCTGCGACCTTGTCAATAGAGGGTAATGGTTATCAAGCCCAGCAAACAAAGATGCCAAGATTTATCTTAAAAGGTCCAAGACCGGGTACAATCTGCTGCGTCTCGTGAGTCCAACAACATTTTGACCACTAGACCACTAGGATGACGCATATCGTTGTCGAGAAGCCGGGTCGGAAAACACTAAACCACAGTCGATTTGTTAAATTCACAATTCAAGCAAGTTATAATAGAGGGATTTCGTTCTAAATCAGTTTTAAATCATACAAGGTAATTCGTAACCTTATTCAAATATCTTCGTTTTGGAATTTTCTAACGGTCTCGTTACAGAATAATCCACTCTTTTTTTCCGCTTCACCAAGTATCCAAAGGGTTTTAAAATAAATCGAACTCTCTAGATGTTTCAGTCTTAATTCGCCAATAAAAGAATGCAAACGCTGATATTCAGTTGAAATATATCGTCAATTCCGCCAAGCTGATTTCGCTTTGACAATTTGACTAAAATTTGAAAAGATCGTCAAATTAATAAATATTCACGCAGTTGGACGAAGTTTCATCAAATTTGTCACTTTCGTGACTGGACATAAGTGATATACTTGTGCCGAGCCCAGATGGTTCAAATATTCGACTGCCTCCTTTATTTTCCTTGTCTAAATATTTCCAGCTGATTTTCAATAGATCGTCTCTTGCTAAAGAGAACGATGTTCAAAAAATCGGCTCTCCTTTGTACCAAGTCGCTGAACCCAGACAATTGACCTAAATATGGATCCAACGAATATGTTTCTGCACGTTTATCATGCCTTCCGACCAACAACTCACTTCCTGCGTAAACGATATTGATGATGGAATTGTTAGTTTATTTTTTTAAAATGTCCGTTTGAAAAGATGAAAATTTCACAACATTCCTCTGGTGAGTTTCAAAGTCCCTCAAGCTAAGGATATAATTACACACTGTATAGCGTGCCTCGTGTGAGCTCCCGCGCCCAGAAATTGCCTGTGACTCGAATATTACAATCAAGCTGCAATTATAAACACCGCATAAGGATTATGTTATAACGCTTGCAGGGTAGGCAGATAAGATTCCCACGGTGATGGTCGAAATTAAGCGTACCAGGAATGCAATTAAAGCTTGCTCATTTTGACGGTTGCATTTTAAATGAGTGTTTCAATGAAGGAACCTTTTTGAGCATAGCAAGTTATTTTATTCGCTGGGGCCCTTCTAGTGGAAGCATCTTCAATCGCTGTGAAGAAATGTTGTTCTAACTTCAGTAACTTCAGTTTTATTATCAAAAGATAAGATCTTAGTACAACATTTTCTTTTTGCTGTTAGGGCGATTCCATTACGTGGTTGAGCCCATGTTGTGTTTCCTTGCACCTACAAGGAGTGACCTTCGCTAGTCAGACTTTCCTGAATTCGGACGAATGCTAAAGAGTATAAGAACTATTCTCAATTTAAACAGGTTATCATGGAGGGATTTCGTACTAAGTCAGTTTTAAACGATACAGTGTATTTCTTGTCTTTTATCAAGCATCTTAGTTTTTGGAGTTTCCAGCGGTTTCAAGCCCCGTTTTTGATGATGGAATTGTTAGTTTTTCATTTGCAATAAATGTGTGTTTGTAAAGATGAAAATTGTCAAACACTCCCCTAGTCAGCATCAAATTCCGTTTAGCTAGGGATAATTATAACATGCCTCGTGTGAACTTCCGCGCCCAGAAATTTCCTGTGGTGAGCCAATTTATACCAAAATATAAATTATAGTTAATGTCTAACCATACACCCCAGGAGAGAGAATAAATCAGGTCACTTCTGGTCCCGGATCACTTCCCACATATGAGTTACTCATGTCGGATGATCGCGCTCAGCCAATCAGCATCTATCATGCACGTGAAATCTTGCACTGTATAATCACATGCTCAGCCGTGCACAACACAGTTCTTGCACTTTCTCATTCACAGAACCAAAATTTCCCTCCCACCCTTCCCTGTTTTATCCCTCTCTCTATGAAATGAGGCAAGTAGATATGTGTTTTTTGAAATGCAAGTAGCTCTGGTACATATATTAGAATACAAAGGTATTGCAGTGAGAACTAAGGTTTAAACAGTAACCCCAAATAATGACTTTATAAAGTTTGACAATGAAATTATACAATAATTATAAACCAGGTAGCAGGTTTGCAGAGGTTTTGTAAATAATTAATAACTGTGAGGTTATTTCCCCCATTACAGTGATAATTTCAGTTTAAAAGTATTGAGCTTTATTGGTGTTTAATAAACATGGGTTTCGGGATGAAGTGCTCCCATAGAGGCCACCCTTTACCCCATAGACTCTTATTATTCCTTAACCCGGGGGATTCGACCCCTAGAGAGGATTATCAATTCTCCATACCCTGGGGGATTATTACCCCCTAGAGAGGATTATCACCTCTCTCTGAGTATCCTGGGGGATTATCACCCCCTAGAGAGCATGATGACCTCTCACTCACTACCCTTGGGGGATTATCACCCCCTCTTGAGGATTACCACCTTGTACTGAGTACCCTGGGGGGATTATCACCCCCAGGGTGATCCTCACACCCCTAGGATAAAGTGACCTAGAATTCTTCATTGGAGTGCTTCATCCCTTACCCCTTTTCCCCACAAATGTTCTGGTTGTGTTGTTTGTTTATATATAATTATAGTAAGGGTTATGGGTTAGGAACATTAACTATAACATTACAATCAAGCTGCAATTATTAGCAGCAACGAGCAAAAAACTCATACGATGCGTGATACTGCCGATAAGTTGAATAGAAGGCTCAAAATACTCTTAAAGTGACAATTTTTTGATAAACTAAACGTTTCTGGCTTAGCCCTTCTTCAGTATAGGTGGAATGATTGAGCCACGCAATACACGGAAAGCACGCGCATGAAGTGCAAAGTAAACAAGTAGGAAAAACATTGCCTATACATGCATCCGAGAGACTGGAGGGCAACTACGGGAACGTTTCAGCGAGCATCTCCGTAGCATTCAAAACCAATCGCGCGGGTTTCCCGTTGTTGAACATTTCAATTCCGCTTCCCACTATCTGGATGACATCATGGTCTGTGGCTTAATCAGCCGCAATCAGCATGAAATGAAATTGATCTTCAAGCTGGGCACGCTTCGACCGAACGGTCTGAACATTAACTTTAATCTCTCGTGACTACGGGTCTAGCGCGTATTATACATACGCGCGCTAAAAGAATGACTTTCCTATTTGTTTACTTTGTGCTTCATGCGCGCACTTTCCGTGCGTGCGTACACTTCTGGGATGGCGATGTGGTCATTTCCAGATTGGGATCCTTTATTGACATCCAGGCTTCCAAGAAGAGTCGTTCGTGAGTTAGTCTCAAGTCCAACAACTTCCAAAATCCATTTCGTGGTTGTTTTCGTGGACATGGCAGGAGATCTTGGAGTCATGGTCGAACATAGAAACAGCCCTTTTGTGTTCCGTAATCCGAGCTTTCAGTGGTCGTTCAGTTTGACCGTACTATACAAAACTGCACTTGGTGCAACTGATTTTGTACTCTGTGCCAGATTGTGGCCTGTCAACCTTTTCCTGGGATTTCGGTCGCGGAAACAAACTGTTCACAGTTCTCAATGGTTTGAAGGCGACTTTGATTTGTTGTTGCCTCAAGATTCCACTAATCCTTTCAAAATGCCCCGCACATAGGGTAGCACGTGAAACCATGGATGGTAGATCGGTGGGGAGTTTCGACAGCGTTCTTTCGGAGCTATTGATGAAGGATGAGGGATAATTATTGTCTCACAGTACAGCCTTGACTCGTTTCGTTTCTTCGCGTTTGCCTTCCTGTGTTGATGGTATGTTCTGTGCCCTGCGTAGCAAGGTACTGACTAAAGATCTCTTATAGCCTGTGTGGCGGTGAGAATTGAAATCAAGATAGCGGTCTGTGTGCGTTGGCGTTATGTAGACATTCACTTTAGGCTGCGTACCCCTCCTTGTGGTGAAAGTGTCTATAAAAGGTAGTCCCTGTCCCTTGGTGTCCTCAAGTTCTAGAGTGAGCTGTATGTTGGGGTTAATTAATTGAATTGAGATGTTGGTGAAAATCATCCAACTGGTCGTTTCTAAGACACGTGTGACTGTGGTGTGACCGGCTTATAATCCATCAAATATTTTCGCTTGTACTTTATTGGTCTAAACGCACCACGTGACAGAATATACCCCAGCTAAACCTGGATGTTCTCTCTTGGATGTTCCCCAGCTTTAGCTGGGATCCTAGGGATATTCCCCAATTTCCAAAACTTCAAGAAGATCCCACGTGTGGTAAGAAATATTTGAAGGATAATAAACACAATAGCCCGGTCTATTGACTTCCAAAATATGCTGGAATATTTGTCCTTGTGAATTGTCTGTTCCTTGAAGCTCACAGTTTTCCTCAAGCTCTCGGAAAACTCTTCTTCTCTCGGAACAGATAATATCCGAGCATATTTTAACGGCAAGGGAGGTTATTGTTTATTTATTGCACGAAAATAACAAAAATAACTTAAAAAACCGCACTCAAGTTGAATACTGATAAATTGATAAAATTTGCTGCTTTTTGGTTTCAACAGCGCCTACGACCCCTTGGAGGATTGAGCAGCGGCTACAATTAACTGCCACAACAACCGTTGGACTGATTACCACTTGGTATGTTTCGGAAAACAAAGCAAAAATAAAAGTAATTTTGCCACAAATTAGTTAAAGTGTAAAATACATTTGAGTCGATATGTAGACAGCTGAGGTTTAGTGCACTTCATCTCAATGGCCCTTTAAAGGAAAGCGAGTGTGTGTAAACGTGATTCTACTGGTATTTTGTGGTCGGCAGTAAGTGAGGCTCATTTCTTTCCTGTTGCTTAAAATTATGGAAAGAGCGAGGTTTGAAATGGGAATTTAACTCAAAACCGCTTCAGTGACGATATAATTATGACATGCGTCTTATTTTTTTTCAAGACTTCTTATTTTCTATCAAAACTGATGTGCATTCCGTCATGAAGGACAAAGGAACTTTCTTAACTGGATGTATCAAAAACCGCCACATAAGGACGGAGCCTACTTTTGTTAGTGCGCACACGTTCTGCGCATCACATAAGGCATGGTTTAAGCGCCACGCGCGCGCTGGGTTGACATTGACGCAATCAACTACGCTACCAAGTACGCGACTAAAATGAAAGCAAAATTTCTTGCTGTGACCAAATCAAGTTTAATGAATCTTTACTTAAACTAGGAACACCAAAATAGCAGCATATCGCAGCCACTAACTGTTTACGTCTTCCAGCTGACAAACTAGCTTTTATCTGTCAAAAATTATACTGAAATCCAAATCTAAACATGCATCTGCAGATGGCGTAGTGCGCGCCCAAAACTAGTGCGAGACAGGCAAATGTTTTACTAGGGAAGTGACAGGAAAAAATGTAACGGGTACTGTAAAAGTTTTCAAAAAGATGAATAACTTTAAAAAACGCGTGGTTATCTCTAAATTTTATGTCATGAAATTGAAGTGGCAAGCCTATTCAACACGTGATGAGTTTCTGGTTGTGAGCTGAAGGTATTTAGGCTGTATTTTAGCTTAACCACAGGAAGGATGTCCGAGACGTTAAAAGCGCTGTTGCAACGACTTTATTATTAAGAACATACCAAACATGGGTGTTATGTTACCATTTACCATGCAGTTTTAAGATCTTTATAAATGTGTTTGCTTTTCCGTATGTAAAGGCGAATTCTCAGGAAATCTGTGAAGAAAGATCCTTTCCTTCTTTTTTCAGAAAAATGCTGATGTGAGCATTTTTTGTTTTTTTGAGATTCAAGGCTATCTCGAAAAAATGCGTGGCTACCCCAATTTTTTTGTGGATTCAAATAGCCCTTGCAAAGATCTACGTTTTTTGCGTGGTCCTAACCTGACGCAAAAACCTTTGTATTTAGTAGACACCGTCCTAAAGGAAGCTCAGTCACGGTAGTTTGCCAGATACAAAATAACATTCAAATTGAAGAACACCTGAATATAGTAGTTTACTAAGAGGGAAAAACAGCGTAGAGGAACTAGGATGGTTAAGGATGGAGACGATTAACCCGGAATACAAATGACGCATTTGAAATGAAATGAAACAAAACAATGAATATTCACCTAGTTTAATGAAGTTCAGCAAATCCTTTTCGTGACTGCGTGCATTTCTGAAAACACAACTCGGAAATTTCAAAGGAATGGACCAAAAAGAGATGATATAGAAACTGATTGATACACGTACCCTTGCTTATTAGTCCCTTTCGTGTCAAAATCAAGGCTTTCGGTCTGTGTAATATGGGATTCAAATAAGCAGTTTCCTATCTGCTGGCTAAATTGTAAATTATACCATTTCTCCTCTCCTTAACACATCATCCCTGAAGCTGTCCTTCCTAAGCCCTGCTATTGGGCCACAATAAAACTTCCCAAGAGGCGATAAGGATAATATGGCTGTTATGGCAAAAGGGTTAGACCCATATTTGTCTAGAGCTGAATTGGTCATGTGATCTATGCACACATATTACACTGGCTAAGAATATGCGTCCACTTCGTTCAATTGTTGTTTGCTAGAATTTAGCTCACGAGGCGTGAGATAATCGTGAAGTCATTGAGAACACGGACCGCTTAGTAATGATCTTACAACATAATTTGCTCGACTTGTTAGCAGAATATATATTGTTGGGTATTCTGGGTACTTGAACAGGTCTGTTAATCTATATCTATACTCCCATATGAAAGCAAAGCACAACTACTTAGTATTCATAACGTTTCTAATTAACGATGTCTAAGCTTTTGTTGGGTTAAAAGCCATCGACTTGCATTTAATTTCAAAAAGTTCGTGTTCAATTGCTAAGGAAGAAGGTTATAATATCAGTGTCATTACAATCCCATGAGAAAGTTCTATTGATTGACAAGTGGCCACTATCAGGGTGTCACATAGAATGCATGGCAGTGTATTAATAGCAGATGATGCAGATTGCCATAATTGACTGCATATCACTGAAGAAGAAGAAGAAAAACAAAAAAATATGAAAGAAAGCATACGATTCAAAGAAACTTGGGCTTGCCATCGCAATTACCCAACTATACCTAACTTAAAAACGAGCGCTTGAACTGGACATGACGTATTCTGGGTGTAACAAAATATGACTATATTGTCGCTGCAAAGAAAAGATAAAAATATCACTTTTCTAATATCAGTCTATCTATATAAAGCATTTCTCCGCTCCAGGCTTCTTTATGAATTATGCCGCTTAAGCTTTCTTCATTCGGAGTTTATCTGCGTGGCAGTAAATGTATTATTCAGAACAGACAATAATGATCGAAACGTTAGCAACAAAAATAAATAGTTGTTTACTTATTTTTTTTTTTCTGGCTCATGGACCAAGATTTAAATATTGCACCAATTAACATTTATCTTTACTATATTGTATTTAAAGTGCTAATCCATTGATTCAAAATTTTCCTGTCATTCCAAATACAATATCCAGACTTCCCTTTCACAAAAAAAAGCACAGCTTTGCGTTTTAATTTGTGTTAAATTACGGAGTGAAAATAAAAGCATCACTAAGTCAAATAACTCGCGAAGTAAAGACCACAAACGAAAGTAAAATGGCGTCGATGAGTTTGCTTCTCATTTGCCTTGTGGCTCTTTTGAGACCTCTCTGGGGTGTTCCTCTGCCAAATGAAGCTGGTAGGTTTTTTTTTTCCGTTAATTGGTAACCTAAAAAACGCAGAGCTCTCTGTGCATTCAATTTTAATCGACCAGATGGCTTTAGTTAAGACGAATAGAGAGTTCAGCAGTTTGCCTTGTTAACAACATTCAGTATTCATTTGCGAACCGTAGAGATACTTAATTTTTTAAGCTAACTGTAGGGTTAATTGCTTTAATTAACAACTGATAACCATTCATTCGAGACCAACGGTGGAGCTGTTAACAGTTCTCTCTCCTAAAGGCTACATGCACTTAGACAGTTTCTTTCATCGGTTTTTGCCGCTTTAAATGAATTCCTGCGTTCTTGCCTCACTTATTCGTCAAGAATTTTGGAATGTTGCATGTTATTAGATCCCCAAGGTTCCAGGCGAAAAACATCGTCGCGACACTGAATTCCTTTTAAAGTCGATGTATTGTTCACTGTCGCGTATTGTAACGGGAAAGCACCTCTGTTATGGTAGAGATTAGAATTTATCAATAGGAATAATCGTTGACGAAAACCTCATAAGAAATGTAATTAGTTTCCCAAGTTGGGTATGAAATTTCAAGTCACCTACCAAATTCTCTCAATAGAAGAAACATACATATTGCACCCATAACTTGACCCTTGTTCTTAGAAAATCAAGAAAAACTGTTAGAATTAGGTGAGTGTCGACTTTCGGCTAATACAATGCACATGTATATGCCGTAAGGTTATTTCACTTTTGACCTGCTGTCAAACCATCACAAGTCATAATTTTAAATGCAATAGCCTAATAAATACAATAGCCTATTATATTTTAAATGCAATAGACTTATCGCGATTGGTATATTTGTGGTATACCGCATTTTGATTTTTAGGTACTTTCATTTTGAATAATTCTATGGGGCCATTTTTATGGTCTCGGGTACCCGAGACAACCCTCCCCCTGTGGCAACTTTATCGAGCGTTTACATGTGAAAACGGTTTTCCTACAGGCCGAGTCAAAGTTGACCCTTCATGATTATTCATAACCCTTGCTGAATTCTTAAATATCCCCTTTTCTTTAAGTTTCCTTCGGTCATTCGATCACAGTGGGTTTTTGGAGTTAATTTTCACTTCTCTGATACAAATTTTTGCTTTAAACCCTTAATCTAGGGATTTCGTGACACTCGCCACGCCGAGAGTTGTCTCGGTTAGGCGAGCCAAAGTGATTATACGAAGAAAAGTTGTCCCGCCTGCCAGGGTTACCCCACAGGCCGAGGTGAGAAAACTCGTCCACTCGAGATGTCTCCCCCCCACCGAGACGGGTTTGCGGTCGTCATGTAAACAATTAGTTGAATTTTGTAAAGAAATAAGTGAAAAGTTATCTCGGCCAGGGTAACTCGGGGGAAGGATTGTCTCGGGTAACCGAGACCATATAAACGGGCACTAAGTTGGAACAGTTTGTAAACGTATCCAACTGAAGATTGAACACAGGTCCCCTTGTAGGTCACTCGAACGTCTACGATAGTTTTTGTTACTATTTTTCGAAGATTGGGTTTCGCAATTTGTTCCACTCATATAGAGTAACGTATGCGCATGTATCTAAACCGGCAATTTTCTTAATTTTAACATGTATCCATACGATGCTGCCAAAGAATTATGCGATGTCGATTATTTCTCACAGAGTAGGATAAGCAGTGTAAAGAAGCTCTCTCTAAGTTGATAAAATATCTAACATTATATTCAATCCAGACATCGCTCCTTTAAGTTTTAGGCTGAGCTATGGTTCACGTCGTTCTTTTATTGATAGTTAATTGATTTTATATCACCATGTATCATGTAGAAGCGGATCATAAAATAGAAGAAGATCATGCCCAAGACTATCCGGAGATGGATGAGGAAATCGAAGATATGGATCCTGGCTGGGATGACGAGGGAAATGGTGAAGGAGACTACGATGCTGATTATGACGACGGATATAACAGCGACGAATACGACGACGACGAACTACCTGATAAAGGTATAATACATTTCGACAATAACTGATAGCGCTTTTTAAGGTCGCATATAAATTGGTCACTTTCTAATAATTTACACTCCGTATCCGCCACATGCAGCTAACAGAGTATTTTAAATCCACTGTTAAAAAAAAAATGCTTATTTAGTTTCGAACAGTTTGGCATGGTGCCTCTGTAGGTGTTGGAAGTTAAATTAAATGAACAACGATCTTCGCATCATTTACTTGTGTAATCGTGCTCAGTAATAAAATTCTCCAAGTTCTATTTTTCTCCACATGCCTTTTGTTGAATTTATACAGATTTACTCACATAAAGGTAAATGAATATTATTCCCTGGAAAAGAAGTGCCTGCTGTGTGTTTTATTATTCTTTACACTGATTGACATTCGCTTAGATCATCGAGAAAAATCAAGCGACACGATCATGGCAAACACACTTTCTGCGTATGTTAAACGAATTTTTCCAACAGAATTTGACGATGAACAATTCGAGGACGAACAAGTAGATGAACTTCCAGAGGAAATGTACCAAGATGAGTATGACGAGTAAGTGGGAGAACCTCAAAAACAAGGTAATGTGCGGCAATGCATGTGGTCGTTCTTTTGCGTATGGCCGATCACATGATTTTGAGGTCAAACTGGATAAATAAGGACGATTCATTTTCAAATAAGTTCTCGAAAAGTTTGCACGTAAAAAACCATGAAATAACTGCTTGATAGTACCCTGGAAAAACTGGACCACTGATTTATAGCTTTTGGTTATGCATTGATAACTCACGTGGTAGGTGCTAGGAGTTAAATAAAATCAGAAGATTTTATTCACATAGCTTCCGAAAATGTTCGAAAATGCTCGGGTAGACTTAGGCAGTTTCGATTTACCTTCGGAAATATTAAGAAATTGTCGGAAGTCTTCGGATAATAATCGAACCGTTTGAGAGTCGTATGCTGACCTACGAAAATCTTTGGAACGCTTCAGGTGATCCTAGAATTACGTCGGATGCGTTAGCAGGCAGTCAAGTTTCTACGTTTGAAATGCAGCAATCGTCGCTATTTGCATCGAATTTTCTGTTATGTTTCTGTATCGAAATACATTTTTTAATGCACTGTGTTGCCTAAACAGCCGATGTAAGAACTCAACAATAGGGTACCAAAACTTGCATTTCATAGCGTACAAATATCGTTGTCATGATTAGCTTTACAGCCTATCAATTTTAAAGACACCCCAAAGCCACTTAAAATAGCGTAACCCATCCTTTTTGAACAAACAATAATGTGCCGCACAACACGTTTCACCCCATTACTCAATTTTCACGCGAAGCCTCGGTAACACGCAATCCTTTTCAAGCTTTAGGCACCTTCAGACTGATGTCATGGCAGTGTATTTTGCCTGTTTTCATTTGCGGAAATAAATTGATGATAAAATTTACAGGTTACAGTTGTAATGTAGGCTTGGATGTCCAATCGGATAGTCTGACATAGATAGAAATAGCAGCTTTTCGGGTTGTTTCCTTCTCTAATGAGAAATACCGCAAGTCCAATATTCAGCTTTGTTTTCAATTAAGAATTTTTATCCGCCTTGGCACGTAGAAATATCGAGCTCCAGTGACACAACGATGAAATCGTACAATAAAACGGAAAGTCGTATAGGGAGTGCAAGAATGTGATGAGGTCTAACTAGTTAGTTCTCGTCCAGACGTATCCACATGTTTTTGTTTTTGAGATCAACGAAGAAAGAAATTCAGCGAAAAACTCGCTAAATCAACGACCAAAAGAAAGGCTGACTCATCCAATTGCTTTCTCACGTTATAACGTAAAATGTAACTGTTGCATGCTATAAGACTTGAAAGAAGCCCAAGTAGCAATGACACAAGTTACCATCTTGATTTTCACACTCGCGAAAAAGGAGGCCTAGATAGGCTAGACGCGTTCTATAACATCATTGTATTCCAAAAGCTCCTTTTACGTCCGTTCGCACGGAAACGATAAGCCAGCGCTTTCAAAAGGTCCACTTACTCTGGGGACCGTTTGGTGCCCCAAAACGCTTTTTACTTGCAGACAGAAGATCATAACAGAGAAAAAAATATCCGTTTTCAAAAAATATTGGAATAACTTATTCATTTAGTGGAATTGACTTCAAATGCAGTTGAAGAGTCGATGTAACATTTGAGTTTACATGTATGCATTCAAGGTTAACATAGCCGCAAAAACGTCAGTCATATCAGGCAAGCTGCTAATAATTGCACAAAGAAAAAGGAGAGAGAGGATAAAACTTGAAAATGAAATCGAAAATATCCGGTATTTAAGACAACAATTTGGAGAAAAAATACCTCGTTTGAAGGAGTATTAAGGCAGTTTTTCAATCTTAGATGATCCCTTTCCCCAACGTCTTGCATATCAATCGATCTTTAATACAGACATCTTACGCTGTTTCCCTTAACAACGATGTGTGATTTATTTATTAATTAGAACCTATTGGGGCCATTCCTATTGGACAAAGACCAAGGATTTAATTTTTTTTTCAGACATTTGGCTTTACCTGGGCGTAATGGAGCAGTCAGTAGAAACTCCTGACATATTCATCATCAGTTGGGAGAAGCCTCATGAAAACTTCATGTTCGTGCTCTTCTTTCATTTAAGAGCATATCTCCCTTAATTTCACTGAAAACCAATAAAATAAAATACTCTGAAGAAGGAGTTAACAGGCTTTTGAGTTGTGCTTCGCGCCATATTGTCAATAATTAATTATTGATCATTCCTTCAATTTGTGTTTATTTTTATGTTTATTGCATAAAATTTCAGTTAACTGCAGACAGTTAGGCAAGCTATCGTGTGGTAAGCGCATGACAATTTACAAGCATCAGGCGTAAACAGGAGGTACAATGTTTCTGGATTTGCGTGAGAATATTAAGCGTAAGGGAAACGCAACGCCGTGCTTCACGGAATGCTCCAAACGTTTCAACTATACTTTGTGAAAATGCCCAGCTAATTATGGCGTCATAGACTGCGTTCCACGACGGAAATTGAACCCTGTAATCAGTATGTAGTGTGTGCGGCACCGGTTAAGGCATTGGGACTTTTATTTCTTTTTGGGGGCTGAATAGGACAATTTCGATATATTGAAATTCAGCCTAACACAATAAACCTCAGCACGAGACTCTGGGTTAAGTGGGTTAACTCTGTAGTTATTCACCAGAGCCTCATACTGAGGTCTATTGTTGTAGGCTGAATTTTAATGTATCGAAGTTGGTCTGTTAATCGCGAGCGCCAATGAGCCATGTTGTAGATAGAAAGCTCTAACGCAGTGCTACCCAGGAGGGAGAACTTGCTGATGTTCGAACAACGTAACTGAGAAGCGAGGTGGTCCTCATGCAGGCTGAAGACTGGCTGGCTGGCTTGCTGGCTGGCAGGCTGTTCAAGCTATGCAAAATGTTCCGTTGAGGGGGTGTGGGATGGGTGGGGTAGTCATGAAGGAAAAATTCATCAAAGCTGCTTTCAAAATTAATTTTTACTAATAAGATAAGAAGATCGCACAGGACAGAGAAGGATATATCTTGAGCGTTCGGGGCCCAAAAATAAGTAAAATTCACGCTTTCTGGAGTCACCCACCCTTCCCTCATCAACTCCCGAAAGTTAAATCGTCATCCCCAAAGAATGTGGCGTAACTGTTTCACAGCAAGTTTTTGGAGTGCGGGGTAGTTTTTTACCGTCACACAAAAGGAGGGTTTTTCTCCTTTGTTTTAATTTGATAACAACATACAGTCGATACTCAGGTCAACTTCGATCCGTACCTTCTATTGATCGCACAATTGTGTGGACTTTGAGACCGCGACAACACTAATGCGGTCTTAAAGTATCCATTTTCGTCTCAGCGAAAACGAAGCAAAAAATTATCGTTTATACTAGCGGTTTGGGTTTGTTTTCACCTGTCTACACTAATGCTTTCTTGTATGAAAACGCATAATTTTTGACACCTTTTCTTCGCCGATCGTCTACACTAAAATGCCCGAAAACTCTGAAGGAAACAACAGTATATAACGCTTTTTTGGCACCATTTTCAAGAGCGTATGTTTTCACCTATTTACACTAGAAACGGAGCATTTTTTAAACAGTGCGTTTTCAACAGGGTCCACTTTTGAAACCGTTTTTCGAAAGCCTCCGTTTCCATCAGCGTTTTAGTGTGCACGATAGACGAAAACTCATCAAAAAGTATGCATTTTCATATGAAAACGCATTAGTGTGGTCGGGGCCTGAGATAACCTTGAAGCATTCTTGAGCAAACCTGAGCAAGCTGATTAAAAATAGTGCATATTAAAAGCTAATCGAGTATTAATTTGATTATCCCCATGCGAATTGTTTCACTGAAACTTCGACGATACTTCAAGGGTACATTCTGGCCGGGTTGTTCGAAAGCTGGATAACGGTATCCACCGGATAAATCCCAGTACAGCGGATAGGTTGGTTTGTTTTGTTAGCACTTATCCACTGGATAGAGATTTAGCCCGCCGAGAGCGTTATCCGGCCTTAGAACAACTGGGGGCAATGGTGTTCTATGTTGCTATTGTTTTCCTTTGCAGCGAATTATTTACCAGCACTGAAAAGTGCGAGTCGTTATTTCGAAATGACGAAAATGAATCGTCTCTGGCTAGGACAGATATTTTTGTATCGCTTTTATATCCCTGGATTAACACGAAAAATTAAACCTAGGCCAAGTTGTGACTGATGTTAAAAATATTTGTGCTCCTTATTCACAGTCTACAGTATTTTTTTTTGTCGAAAACCATGTTTAAAATTTCTTTCTTTCTGTCTTATCAACATACATTGCATATTTTATTATCAACACATTTTTCGTTTTTTCACTTAATGTCGCGCATTTGGTTTTTTTCTTTGACAATCAGTGTAAATTCCTTGTAGTTTTGTTTGTAAATATTTGCTTTTGGTATTGCTGTAATAGCCTCACTATAATATTGTTATAACTTTCTTTGCAGTTTCTTTACAGCTGACGCTGTTTGGAGAATGATCGAAGCATGTGTTGTCGAGGGACCTGTGTTTACATGAATTTTTAAACGAGGCTAGAGAAGACCTAAAATTATAAATTTTGAGTATTCTATCCAGACCTTTTGGAAATATATATATCAATTACAGTGATTTTTCCGCACACATGAAAACAACAACTTGCGTTTTTATATTTTAAAAGACATAAAAGACAGCAAGTGCTTATCGAAGCAGTTGTGATCTGAGCATCTATAGACTGAGACATTAAGCTTGAAATAAAGTATCTTGATTTGGTCTTTAAAGCCTCTCTGTCTTTAAATACATTGAAACCTGTATTAAGCAGACACCCCCTATTAAGTGGACACCAGCTTTAGTCCATAAATTTTCTTCGAACCAATAAAGAGACCTGCATTCAGCGGACACCTCTGTTAAACAGGCGAGGACACCGATATTAAGCCATTTTGTTGCCTTCTGTTACTACCGGACCTTTGATCTGGACCTTCCATTACTACCGGACCTTCTATTACTACCGGCCGCGGACCTTCTATTACTACCGGACCTTCTATTACTACCGGACCTTCTATTACTACCAGACCTTCTTTTACTACTGGACCTTCTATTATTACCGGACCTTCTATTACTTCCGGACCCTCTATTCCTCCCAGTCCTTCTACTACTACCGGACCTTCTATTATTACCGGACCTTCTATTACTTCCGGACCCTCTATTCCTCCCAGTCCTTCTACTACTACCGGACCTTCTCTTACTTCCGGACCTTCAGTTTCATCTGAACACTCTATTACTACGAGACCTTCTGTTTCATCTGGACCCTCTATTACTACTGCACCGTTTGTTTCATCTGGACCTTCTATTACTACCAGACCTTTTGTTTCATCTGTACCTCATGTTACTACTGGATCTTCTGTCTCATCTGGACCCCTTATTACTATCGCGCTGTCTGTTTCATCTGGTCCTCCTATTACGAAGAATACAAAAGCAAAAACCGACACAACGTATCATCTGGACCCCTTATTACCACCGCGCCGTCTGTTTCATTTGGTCCTCCTATTACCACCGCACCGTATGTTTCATCCAGACCTTCTGTTTCATCTGGACCTTCTATTACCACTGTACGGTGTGTTTCACCTGGACCTCCTATTACCGCACCGTCTGTTTCATCCGGACCTTCTGTTTCATCTGGACCTTCTATTACTACTACACCGTCTGTTTCATCCGGACCGCCCCTTACTACCGCACCCTCTGTTTGGTCCGGATCTCCTCTTACTACCGCACCCTTTGTTTCATCTGGACCTTCTCTTACTACCGGACCTTCTGCTTCATGAAGCCTTTACCACGGACGTTGGTACAATTGAAAAAAAAAAATTCTTGCTGTTCTGTAAGTGTCATGATTGACACTTTTCTGAGTGGAAAGAAAGTCGAACCTCCGATTGCGACCACCTCTCGTAGGCGACCACCTCTCCTTAGCGATCAGTCTTCCAAAATACCAAACGTTTCCAAGTCAAATCACTATATTTGGAACCTCTTGTAAGCGACCACCTCTCGTAATTATAAGCGACCGCGACCACTTTCAGAGCTAAAAGCTTGAGAATTTCTTTTGTTTCTAACCTCCCGTAAGCGACCACTTGACACATAATATAGCGAAAATTGGATAATACGGTGGCGCAGAATTATCGCACTCCTGGTTAGTGCAAGTGACGGAAATTTCTCCATGGGGATACCGGATTTTTTTTTTTTCGAAATTGACTTTTCACATAAATGAAACATTTAAAACATAGGATAAGCCTCCGCAGTTATCATATACTATTGAGGCGAAATTTTGACTCAATATGGTCAAAATTCTCTTAAGCGACCATCTTCCGTAAGCGACCGCCAAGGCTTGACATTTTGGGTGGTCGCTTACGGGAGGTTCGACTATACGTGTTTTCTAGAATTTTCTGTATTGAGAGAGTTTTTACAGTACGAAAAGTCATTTTCCGTTTAGCCATGAATCACACATGAATAATTAAAAGTCAAGAGGAAATAATAAACTTCCAGAAAGTCAACACAACCGCTTTCTTTTCGATCCTGGAATCTTTTGCATCGGCGTTTTACGAATGCACAAGGGTGGTGCACAAGGTGGGTGCACAAGCCAGCATGGCTTCTTTGAAAATGCATTTAAGTCATATTACATGGTCTATAGGGGGAGCGAAATAATCTTATTCTAAGCCTGTTTTATCGCCAAGCAAAAATGAATTGCCATTTATGCTGCATCTTTGGCTTCGGTCGCAGAGATATGATTCAAACCATTTGAGAATACTCGTATCAACAACAATATTTATGCCAACAATATTTATGCAGAAAATTCCGTTTGAGGAGACTATGATCGATGGTATCAAAGACTTTTTTTGAGATCAATGAAGATCACACCATTAACCAGGCTATTGTCGATGTTGACCGACCAGCTATGTGTACTAAGTTTAGAGGTTTGAACTGGGGTATTGCTGGTCTACACTCTCAGGTCATCAAAAATAAAAAAAAATCGCAACCATTCAATAAATTAAGTCAAGAATCTGGTTTATGATAGATGACTGACATACAAACAACCTTGTCAAGATATAGGTCTGTGCGGTTTTTCGTTGGAAGAACTGTTTCACCAAAATTTATAGAACTTTGAGTTAGGGTTAGGGTTTAGGAGGCGTCAACGTGAAATAAGGTATGATGAAATCGAAAATCCAAGATTTTGTTTAAAAATAGGGTACAGGTCTCAGGGCTTAGTCGGCGCACAAAGTTAAAAAGGAGAAAAGTACCAAACAGATCAGAATCGCATTTTCAACCTCATGGATAATTTGCACAACAACAAAACTCACAATGGTGTTGGATTATTTTCAGTGGACTGCATCTCCCAATAGACAAGCTAACGTACAATGTGAGGTCCGCGGATACGTTTGTTTGGCTATTGTTTGGCTGTTAACTTTGCGTTCCTGTAATACATCCCTCAGAGGTTATGAAATAAGACTAAATAGAAGGATTTCTAAAATATTTATTCGACGTTCAGAGTAAAATAGAGATAATCCTCATTTGTTTCGTCACCTCAAACTGAAGAATTTTAACTATTTGCTAAAGGAATAACCGTCAACCATCAAAACGGCTTCTTTTTAACCTTCAACAGTCACAGCCAATCAAATTCAAACAAACTCTTATGTATTTCTTTGTAGTTTAATAGTATCTGATTGTTAACCTTAAATAAACTAATCCAACGAAAAGCTTAGCGATCGGTTGGTAACAAATCACTTCAAATAATTTTTTAATCGACTTCCATCTCGCAAACGAGAGCAAATTCATTCAGACGTGACCGAAGACATGCCGCCGCGGTTCTCACTGCCGGCGACAAATTGCGTTGTAATTTGCAAAACAAAGCGGTTCTCCGGTAATACGGAACCAAAAATTTCGTTTAAACGCTCATTTTCAAGCTTGTAAAATGCATATCAATAATAAACCGATATTACCTTTGCCGCTTATGAGCGAAACGTTTTTCGGTGGAAAGAGATGAAAACACGAGGTGACATTTTTTTCGCAATCACCACGCTTCAAAGAACAAAAGGATACGCACTTAAGGGACAATAATTAAGCCGCATTGTTGAATTCTTTTGAAATACATCCACTGAATCGCCGCCCAAAAGTCACAAGTCCTATTCATTCATCTGAGCTCAATAATTCCGAAGATACTCAGCCCTGTCATCGGAGCAAACTCGACAATAACTCGAAGCTTGCCGACAGGTAAATTAACGAGCCTTCCGTGTCAATTAGCCAGCGGTATAGCCCATTTCTGAACAACACAAATAAAGCGTGCCTGTGTTGTAATGAGATCCCCCTCCCCTATTGAGTCCCTCTCCTTAGACAAAAAGCTGCTTGCAACACGCTTTGCACATGCTGTCTGATTAGAACAGTTAGACCTCTATTACCAAGCCATGGCTTATAGAAAAGTTAACAGTTTTAGAACCAAACCTGGCTCGTCTCTCTAATTTTATGTCATCATTACGTTTTCGCAACAACCACGTACCGGTTCTCAAGTTTTGATTTCAAAGGCTCACGTGGTTTGAAAGGCATTTAGTTATTATGAGAAGATTTTCACCGTGCGCAGTTATAACGTTGAGCAAAGCACTGATTCATACAGCTGATCACTAATCGTATTGTATGCTTTGTAACAAACATGACGCGGGATAAGAGCTTTAAAGAATACTTGTATATTTCCAAGTTAATCATTCACTGACAAAATCTTAGTTTTATGCTACCTTTATTACTAATACACTGTAATGACAGTAGACGGAAATGATGTTTTGTACGACTGGATTGCAAATAATTTGAGGTTCTGACTCAGTCGTCCTCTTCTGCTTCTTCTTCTTCCTCTTCCTCCTCCTCTTCTTCTTCTTCCTCCTCCTCCACTTCTTCTTCCTCTTCTTCTTCTTCCTCCTCCTCCTCCTCTGGCTCTTCCGTTTCCGGTTCTTCTGTTTCTTCTGGAGCTTCCGTTTCTTCTGGGGCTTCTGTCCCTGCTGGAGCGTCTGTTCCTTCTGGAGCTTCTGTTCCCTCTGCGGCTTCTGTTCCTTCTGCGGCTTCTGTTCCTTCTGGGGCTTCTGTTCCTTCTGCGGCTTCTGTTCCTTCTGCGGCTTCTGTTCCTTCTGGAGCTTCTGTTCCCTCTGCGGCTTCTGTTCCTTCTGCGGCTTCTGTTCCTTCTGCGGCTTCTGTTCCTTCTGGGGCTTCTGTCCCTGCTGGAGCGTCTGTTTCTTCTGGAGCTTCTGTTCCCTCTGCGGCTTCTGTTCCTTCTGCGGCTTCTGTTCCTTCTGGGGCTTCTGTTCCTTCTGCGGCTTCTGTTCCTTCTGCGGCTTCTGTTCCTTCTGGAGCTTCTGTTCCCTCTGCGGCTTCTGTTCCTTCTGCGGCTTCTGTTCCTTCTGGGGCTTCTGTTCCTTCTGCGGCTTCCGTTCCTTCCGGAGCTTCTGTTCCTTCTGGGGCTTCTGTTCCCTCTGGAGCTTCTGTTGTGACTAAAAGAAATAAATAAATGATTGAATAAAATTAGCAGATAAACTTTGATACCTTTCCTGTGTGTTGCTTCTAAAACTAACGTAATGTAGTTTTTAAGTTAACTAGTTGCCTTCCTGTTGGATTGACATTTCATTTCAAAACTTTTCATATCATGTAACTTACATAGATCATATTAGTACTAGTGAACGCGTACAGACTACAGAAAGGTATATACGTTTTACAGCATTTTTGTCTTAAAACTAGTAACCAGTACATAACATAAATATACAAGAGAGAAAAAGAATACAATGATTTTAAAAAAGGAAAGGTGTACACATTACATTTTTGTTGTGTCTTATCTAGGTATATCAAGAACTTTAAAAGTTTTAGTGGCGAACAATCCTGCTTCTGTGCAGTCTTGGTAGAACACACGAAACAGACTGTGGACCTTCTGCACTCGACTCTTTCATTTTTTTCCGCAGTTTGGACTCTCCCTTGACCCACTTCTGTTCGAGGGTCTCCAAGGATGACTCAAGATGTTTCTACGTTCTCTACTGATATTGGAAGCTGGAAAATAGATAATTAACTCTAAAGTAATTTTGAGAGCGGGATTTAATTTTCCTTGATCCCGATAACTTTCCGTGACTTGAAAAGAAACTTCATGATCATATTGGAAGGGCGCATTAAATATATTGTAAAGAGCAGAGAGCTCCATCTCAAAGTTTTTTGTGACCTTAAAGATAATTAACATTCCGCTTAGAGAAAAGATGGATCAGTGTTCCAAATGCCACAAAATCACAGCATGATGTTAATACGTCATTGGAGAAAACAGTTCATTCGGCACTAAGCAATTTCTATAATTTAGTAATGAGTCAGTCATACAGTCAAGAATTTTCAGATGAATAAATATAAATAATACAAAATATAAATTTGTGATAGAGCACAATCGACGCACACAACAAGCGCCTTCTGAAGCAAACCAACCCGAGCGAGAGCATAAGCGACGCCAGTATTTTCAATCGCCGCAAGAAAGAGGACTGCTCGTTAGAGAACCAGTGCCTCAGTAAGGGGCATCGTATACCAAGCCACCAACAACAGAGCAGGGGAACGAATGCTGCGTGGGATTAACCGACACATATTTTAAGCCTAGATACGCCGACTATAAACAATCGCTTAGAAAGGAAGCATACAGCAGCTAAACTAAACTCAGCAAACATATATGGCAGTTCAAGAAAGACAATTAAGGTAGACTACAAGATCAGATGGAAAATCCTGCACAGGGCTCAGTTATACTCCAACGCAACTAAAAGAAGCAAATTGTGCACTCTACAAAAGTTCTACATGATATGCAAACGAGAACTAGCCACTATTGACAAAAGATCAGAACACTTGCAGGCACGCAAACGAATTCTTACTGAAAAACACTTAGTATTGTGAAAGCACGTATGATTTCAAGGGAACACTATATAGGCCAACAAATATTAACGTTCTCATTTAGATCCTGACGAGTGGGAAAAACTCCCACGAAACAGTTTGTCGATCAAATGAAATAAAAGAACTAGTCCTGTACACTTTCTTTAGACGAAGTTCCATACCTGTCGGGCTCTCTAGAGGGCAACTCGGACCATATATTCAGGATAAATTTGTGATAAAAATGTATAACATAAAATGATCCTGTCAAAAGCGGCAAATAGTGACCGATTAGGAATGATCTGATATTTTTTGTTAGAGTGAGTGTACGAGACATTGATTCCTTTTTACTTAATAGAGACAAGTGTTTCGCTTAAGACAGGTCACTCATAAAATGCATCCGAAACTACATCTGGGACCCGAATGGAGTATTTCTCATATCCTCACTAGTCAGGAGATTGATGACGTCATCTCCCGCTTTCCACGGTTGTTTGTACAGACCATCAGTAAACATGCCAAACTGTTGGCGAAAGTTCTGTTTTTGGTTCATATAATAAAAACAAAATTACTTAATCTTGAGGACCGGAATCTTAATTGTTAAAAACAAGTATCCTGTATGTATTTATGGTAATTAATTCTGTTAAGGTTGTTGTAAGTTTAAAAGGTTTTCCAAACACCCTTTCTAACTACGAAGATAGCATTCACACCGAAACTTGTTTAAGTAATATGTCGCTCAGCTACTGTGCCATCGAGTGAAGTTGACATTTGATGATTAACTAACAATGTTTAGCGGCATTTTTAACTCGCCTAAGGTCACGAATATATATATTTTTGACATTTATGCTAACGCCGCCGTCACGGTTATAGAGTTCGGCAATATCTCTTGCCAGATTCAATACTATTGTATTCTGCTAAAGTGAACGGTCGAATGTCGTGGTTGAAATGTTTTTCGAAAGGCTAAAAAGATAATTGTTGAGCGAACTGTTTCGCAGGAAAGTGACATTACATGGAGACGTCATGTTTTAAACTAGCTGCAAAATGTTCCAACAGGAGAATTAAGCGTCGGACATTTTTTAGAGTGCATAGCCCTACATGAAACGAGAATTAAACGGCATAAATACTTTAATACAAGGAACCGAAAGGGTGAACTGAAAAGTCCGTCAAGGTTACAATTCAAAATAATTATGAATCAAAGCCAGACCCAATGACACCTAGAATCAATTCAAACATTATGCAATCCTCGATTGAACGACATTCTACAATACAGCAATGCGAGGGAGAAACACGCCCCCGACAAAATATATGAAATTGAGTAAAAGAAATACTTTCTCTAAAGGTTATACTAACGCCGGGCTTACCAAATTGGCTTATTTCTCATATTCTCTTTAACCCTCATTTCAGGTTTGAGTAGGATCGTGAACATAATTGTAAAGCTTCTAGTCCCAAAATGAGTTTTTATTATCGATAAGATTGAATAGCAAAAAGCAGGTTCTTATCGACTATCATTATTACTGTCACCACGCTAAATTTGTATTAAGTGAACTGAAGTAGTATTTAAATTGTTATATTCCTTTCCGTTGACTAGTTTTCAAAGACCCTATATTAACTGTTTTCTAACTACACAAGAATTATCACGCATGACCCTTCAAAACAGGTTGATTTTTCACTGCATTCTAAGCAACAGAGGTTACCATACCAACGACAGGAATCGGAAAGTCAACTCCAAATTTAACACCAGATTAAACGCTAAGGATTTTTAAACATAACACATATGTTTTCGCGACTCACCTTGCCCAGTCATGGGGGCAGCGGAGAGCTGTCCGAGCAAAACACAAAGGCAGAGAAGAAACAAAGCTTTTGAAATCATCTTCTGGACTGGCTCGTTCCTTTCTTCGCAACGATATTTGTCACAATGAGGTTCTCCAATCCTACTAAGCAATTTATAGAAAATGCGGCCCTTTGTAAGTTCATTGTTTAGCAATATTTTATAAAACGTCAATCTAATTCGAGGAACAATTTAGGCGATTATGTGAACCTTTTTGAAAAAATGCGTAGTCACTTCCCCTTTATAATGAGTTTAAGGAGTTAACACTTGAAGTTTTACATCACAATTTGAGGCCAATCCATTTTATTGCCGTTACGTAAAGTTTAGCTCAGAGCAGGTAGTTTGGAATTGGGATGAAAAGCTCCATTTCCTCGGAGCTTAGTTTAATAATAGGCGAATTTAAGTTGAACGATTGAAATGGTATTTAAATAGAAGGCGATGAGATTATCTGGAGTGAACGTTATAATAGCAATGCTATAAGAATTCGTTCTTTGTCCGGACAAATAATGAATAGAATAGTCTGCCTAGTGAAGTTTTACACGCTGCATCACTGACTCTGTTTAGATCAAGACTGAAGACCTCTATGAAAGTTAAGTATACTTTAGAATATTTCTTAGCCTAGCATGTAAATATGTTTTACAATTTTTAACCTGGAAACTAATTGATATTGCATTTTATTATGGCTTGTAAATAGGTGTTAGACTGTACACGTCATTTACGCTTTTTATGTATGGGAATTATCACGTATAGGGCTAACTTCATGATTTCCATTTCAAGAGATACTTTTTTTAACATATTATTTGTATCTCTTGATAAAGTATAGTGATTGTGATTGTGACAACAAGTCAATTTTAAACACGTTTATTTGTAAAGTTATACCCGGTAATGACGCTTGCTTCATCTTCGTCACAATCAGTGCGAGAAGTTAGTTTGCTTACGAACTATCAACTTTGTAATAACTCTGCTGTGATATACTACCTTTTTCATAAACAGCGCAGTATCCTACCAATACCGGTGAGTGTAAAAGAAAAGACTGCGGACTGCAGATCGCAGACTGCAGACCGGGGTGTAAAATACAGACCAGGAGTAAAGTGCAGACTGCAGTTTGTAGTCTTTTTAAGTGAATCGTGTTACAATTTCCAGAATCGAGAGCTAATCGTAAACAGCCTAACTGGAGCGTTATTCAGGCTAATCTGGGTGATATTCAAGCTAACCGGAGTGATATTCAGGTTAACAGGAGTGTAGACTTTCACTACGATTAGCCTGAATAACCCTGTTTACGGTTAGCACTCGATAGGGAAATAACACTATATATACTTCAGTAAAACGTCTGAAGTCTGCAATCTGCATTTTACCCTCAGTCTGCATTTTACTCCTGGTCTGCAGTCTGCAGTCTGAAGTTCGCAGTCTGCGTTTTACACTGACCGCTTTTATACAGTGATAGCTGGTGGTAGATGTACTTCGAATAGCAGCGGCAGCAGCAGCAGCAGCGGTAGCCGCGGCAGTCGTCGTCGTTGTCGCCGCCGCCGCCGCCGCCGCCGCCGCCGTCGTCGTAGTAGTAATCTTTAATGAGGATACCAACATCACAGTAGAGTGGTTGACAAAAGGGTCCTCAAAATACAGAATACAGTGTATTTCGAGTAGATCTGAAAACAGGAGTCGCGAGGCGCACTGGTAATTTCAGTCCGTCATTTCTCAGTTTTAAGTTAATTATATTTTTTTATTTCCGGACCAGGTTATGTTTTAGAGTTTTTGCTTGTTTTCAGTAAGCCATGGCTCCCTTATACATGAAAAACCTAATATTTAGCCCCGATGTCAGCAGGAATAATTTCTACATGTAGACAATACTTAAGCGACCACCTTCTGTAAGCGACCATTTAGACTTGACATTTTCGGTGGTCGTTTATGTGAGGTTCAACGGTATTTTTTTTCGTATCATTCCCTGGCAGGACAGGGAAGCGATCTGCAATTTTCACACAAGCTCGTGGCTACAATTACGCAATTACAGAGTTCCGGAATTCTTCATGGCTTCGTATCGGTGTTTTAGCCATTTTCAAAGAGTCTTACGGGGTCCCTTTCACAGTCATCTGTAGGCCATATTTGTTGGGGAGAGTTTCGCTTTTTTATTTCGCAGGCCACCTCGCCTTGTTTTGGTTGGATTTTCTTTGCACTGAACCACTTTGCCTTCATCTGCCATTTGCAAAATGGTGAAGTCTTCCACATATGCCCCTCTTAATGGCCTCTGAATCCTATGTGTTTTTTTGTTGACGTTCGTGAGGGAAATACCATCGCGATTTCCTAATTTACCGTCGGTTCAAAAAAATTTTTCGTGCACTCGACTGTAAGGCTAGGCTCTGTTGGGTCGTTTTTCCCTGCCTTGAGACCCGGAACATTTTTTCTTTTGAATTTAGAGTATCTGGAGGCCTTTTGAATTCCCGTCTGCTGACGATACTCTCAGCGTGTTCTTAGGATAAAAACGATAGTCAGAAAAAAACAAAAACAAAAACAAAAACAAAAACAAAACAAAACAAAACCATAAAAATAGACAAAAATAAATAAATTGTTTCGAAAATCGATAAAATTCGATAAAGGGATACGTTGTGAGTAATCGATGATTATCGGTTTTTAACTTGTTGTTATCTTTTTATCGAACTTATCAACTTTATCGGCGCAAAATGTCTCCACCTATTTTAGGGCGGCGAAACATCGGAAAATGAACAGATTTATTAAGGCTGGATTCCTTTAGAATGATCCGTATAAGGATTAGTAATCCAAGATCACTGACTTGGATCATAATGCATCAAGAGTGGAGTCACCGGTTCCTTTGATGCACCATGATCCGGGTGATCTCAGATCACTGATCATCCAGATGGAAAGAGGCTTAAGAAACTGGCATCGTTACTCAACACTAAAAAAGTAAATGAATCAAAGGCCCCTGTGAGGCAGCTCATGGATGAATGTTTCCTTGTGCTTTTGTTTCACAACGAGTCTTCGATCGTGCGAAACCTGAGTTTGATTGGCATGAAAAATGAACCTGTAGGTGGAAGTCATATGAATGGTTTCGCATTTAGACTCGTTTTGACACAGAGGCAAAAGGCAACTTGGAAATGACCTATTGGATGAATGTACAAAAGGTAGTAGAATAAAAAGAGAAGAGCGAAAAACAGGAAAATAAACATCTCTCGGTCAAATGTGATGCATAGGTTCCGATGTCCAAATATGGTTGCTTATTGACACCCTTTTTAATTATTTATTACACATTTGAAATAGATTTCAAGAGAGTGCAACAACAAAAATCAAGATGAACACTCCTTTTATTAGGAAAATTTTCTTTCTTAGTAACACATTGAAATACTGACCACCATAACGTAGCACACAAAAGCTAAGAGGAGACATTTTAGCCAACAGTCTCCTATACACGCAGGTTATCAATTTTTTGCTGAGTTATAAATAACATAATCTTTACAGCAGCAGGACACACATGTAGTAGAAGTACAGCAAGATAACCATTTTAAGAATTGAATTAGAATTCAACAGGTATAAGCTGGAAAAGTAAGGATAGCTTATACCTGAAATAAACATTGCAAGATTTGTATTTAATTAATAGAGACAGATTTACACATTCTATTTTTGTGCTTATTTATGATGGGGTCTAGTAGTTTCATTTAATTACAGTCCTAATATAAAGGACTGATGTTACTCTACATGTGCATGTACATGTTCATGTATATGAATATTATATGGAGCTGCTAAGTTTAAGTTGAAGTTGTATTTCTCTATTCCACTGCAAAGCTATAGGTTCATTTCTGAGTTAAGTTTTGACACATGTAGTGACTTCAGGTGGATTTCACTTGTTGACATTCTTGACTTTAATCAACGTACAAGGATGAAGTTCCAAAGTGTTTCCAACTGTAATTATAAGTGCAGTTTGGAGAGCCATTTTTTATGCTTGTAACAGCTCAAGTGGCAGCTAACACAAGCGTTGAAAGCAACTCTCTTTGTAAGCAGGAGTATTTTACATCCACCTGTAATTCTCAGATTAATTCCATGAAGTCTTAAGGGTGACAAGTTTGTGTTGTTAAAGCCAGTTTCTATGAAGTCTTTTGATATTATTTTTGGCAGCTGGTAAACATGTATAGCACCAGTAACGGTGTTCTTAATATTAACATCTGCTTACTGTCACTTGCATATTATACCGTAGTTGTTATTGCAGTGTTCATCTGGGTTATATGCATCTGCACAATAGTACAACTTGCTTCACCTGCAATACACAATACACAAATACGATAATAGTCACATATTTTAAAAAGGTATGAAAATGAATGCAGAAAAATGATACATGTATATCTTTAATTTGCTGCCCTTTCCCCTCCCCCCCCCCCCTCCCCAACCCCCAATAAAAATAAGCTACTTACCTAAATGTGGTGTCCAAGTGATATTTCTTGCTTTTCTGGAAAGGGTTTAAGAAAGGAAAAGCCAGTTATAAATGGTATGCTTTCCTCAAGAAACACTGGAGCTAAATAACCTCTTTGACCTGAAAAATTCTTATTCTTATGTACAGAATCTGCAAATTCTGGTAGAGTTACATGTAATTTTGAATCTCGATGATGACTAGGAATTTAAGAACATGAAAAGCACAGCAAATCCAAACCATTCTTTGTCTCTGCCAATAGATTCTGTGAATGTTTTCTATATGTGATTCAAATAGTTGCTTGTGACATTTAGATATTTTTTTGGTATGTAAAGTTTCATATTCAGCTAAATTAAATATAATTATAATGATCTCATATGATACACATGGTGAATTTTTTTACCAAATATTCAGACAGCCTTCATTGAAATATAAATAGGCTTATGATCACTGTAGTAAGACTCCAGGGTACCTGCTGATTGCACAAATTGTGGTACAGTGGTATAAACATGATCTATCTGTGTACGGTCGTCAGTAGTATACTGGTTATCAACTGAGTGTATCCTTTGTCTGTTATAAGATATGTTGTTAGAGCTTTTTGTTCTGTATTTGCCTGCGTTAGATCAATATTGAAATCCCCAAGCAGTACAGTTGGAATTGTAGGTTCTATTAATACCGAGTTGTGAAGATGAGTAAGACCATCAAGTACCTGTGAAATTGTAACTTTAGTTTTCAAGCGGTAGATACCAATGACATGAATATTCGGAATTGGTTGGCTTAAAACCGTAACAGTAATTTCCATATTATTAAAGTTACATCTGTATGGAATTTTCGTACAATTCAAATCACTCTCAATGTACACAGCAGTTCAATAGCAAGTTCTTATGTTAGACTGACTAAAGTCATTTCTGTAAAGAGTAAATTCACGAAGCCGATATGTATCATCTCTATCTGACAAGCAAAGTTTTGAGCACTGATTTCAACTGCATTGAGAAATTTGTTTCCGATATGTCTAACTCTATTTGCAATGTCTTTATTACCTGTCTTTGCTCCTTCGAATGCTTTTTCTAGAAGTCTGCTCATACCTCGCTGGCCATTTGTAATGTAAGACAGTATGTATGTAGCACATGCATAAGGATCTAACGCATATTGTATGTCCATGTTTGCTTGCCAGGCTTGCAGCAAGTGAGTATTGTAATTGTTGATTCTTATTTCTGATGGTGATCTTTTAAGAAATAATGTCACACTTTATTGTCTTCCTGATAGCTAAGAGATAACTTTCTTCAGTTAATCCTAACTTTTTCAGGAAATCTTCAAAGCTTATATTTTCACCATATTTCATGCTGTCAAGGACCTGTTTAATTTAATCGGAATTTTCTTTTATAAGTTTACTCTCCTTCTCATCATGATAGGATTCCTCAAGTGGTTTCAGTATAACTGTCCTGGGCATTGGTGGCAATGGAAAGTTAAATCGACATACGTTATTCCCTGATCTCTTGCAAGTTTTGGCATGTCTGTGCATTTGCAAATTGACAAGATTTTCCATTTCACTTGAACGGTTTGGCTTGTGGCAGATGATAAATTTATCAACAAATGCAACAACCTCTTCATTGGAATCCTATTCATACTGTGGTGCATCCTTTATCCAAACCAGTCCATGAATATGTGGGCTTCCTCTTTGCTGAAATTCTAGTCTGAAAAAATAATCAGCTATTTCTCCTATAGGTGCAACACTGTTCTTTAAAACATCACGAATAAACAACTGTACCATGTGGTGAAAGTTCTTAGCACAGGTCACAGGATCTTTTTGAATAAGATCTGATTTTTGCTCCCAAGTCATTTGTTGGATTTCATCATCAGTTTACTCTTTTTTCTCAACAATTCTACCTAAGGTTTTGAAAAGATGAGTCCACCTTGTTTCAGCAGCTGAAAAGGAGCAAAAACATGTTGGGTTGCCAAGTTGACGAATCATTGCAAACAGGTCTTTTTTGCACTTTTCAAAATAAGGTGGTGACCCTCAAACACTTTTTTAAACTCTGAAACCTTCATCTAGGTGTACAAGCTTATTGAGATAATCTTCAGATTTCAAGTCTCCAGCAGTGAAACATTTCCCTTTCGTCTCACTCTTTCTGAGTGAAATACACGCACTATCTTGAATTTGCTTGATTTGCAGCTTTTTCAGCTTATAAAAGATATTAGGGACAGACATGGCAGCTCTCCTATCCTGACTTCTTAATCCTCACTTTGCAATTGTACTGTATGATACAGGGACCTTTCTTTCATTGTTGTCAGGCCTTCGTTTTCCACAAAATATTGAAGGAAACGAAAGGTATTCTGAGTCCTTGTCCAAGAATATCCCCAATGGTTTGTTTCTTTCACCTGGTGCAAAACTAATAATTTTGTCTGCACTTTCTACTAAGTTGGATTCTTGCAGTAATGTATCTGTAACTCCTGATGGACGTTCCTCAACTTCACACCACTGAATCATCATTATTATCAACTATTTTGTCCTGTCTACCAACGCCAGTGTTAGCAATGCTGTTATTACTTAAATCTTCACTTTTTTTTCTTTGAAAGGGTTTCATCAATAGGATATAGGACACTAGGGTTTTCCACAAATTCTTGCCAATCCTCATTGTTAGTAGAATTAATGTCATTTAGCCATCTATTTTGAACTTCTATACCTTCTCCTTTGAACAAGTCACTTGTGTCTACAAGATATTTGGCTGCATTTAATACTCTCTTAGGTCTAACATTCTGAAACTGATAATGACGCTTATAACTGGGATGCCTTTAAAGTTTTATAGGAATAGTTTGTGATTCACTCAGTGGCCTTGGGAGACAATGTACAGTGGAACTGACATCACTTGGGCCATTTACGATGTTTCCATGACTGAACAACTGACCACCTCTAGGTAGTTCACGGATTTGCATAAAAGGTATACGTGGCGATATTAGTCGCTCTTCTAAAGATGTCAAATTTAATATATCAGGCTTGTCAGGAAAACCCATTTTATTGGCTTTAGAACAGCTGGGCAACTTTCCTTTCTTCAGATTTGAATCACAAGTTATGTAAATCCATTCAGTGTCATTAACATTTTTAAAACCAGTAATACAGGACTTAACCACATTTTGTGAGCATGACTTGTATTTATTTGCATTACCTTTCACTACAGAGATTTTGTACCACAACTGATCACAACAAGTGCATACATATTCTGGGCCATGTGCAATGTTTTTGTGAAACAAATTTATCATGGAGATTGCATTAGTATCTTTGCTTTTTGTGCATGCAACCTGTCACTGCCAAATGTTACTTGTGATACATTTGGGAGATCATGAAAAAGTGTTTCAGTAACTCCATTAGCTGTATGGAAACCTGACACTGTTTTGAGCTTTTCTTAGGAAGTTATATTGATTTGTTTAATGTATTCTGGGTTATTGGCTTTCTTTTTCTTGAAAGACTGTTTATTTGTTTCGCTTACAAGCTCTGGCTTATCTGCTTTTCGTTTTTGAACAGATTCCTTGTTAATTTCTCTGACACGCTCTGGGTTAGTTTTCGTTTTCTAACTGACTGCTTGTTAATTTCCCTTATATGCTTCGGGTTAGCTGCTTTTCGTTTTCTAAAGGACTTTCGCTTAGTTTCCCTTACATGTTCCAGGTTCAATTTCCGTTTTTGGGTACCTTGGTATTTTTTGTCTTTATTTGTTTCACTATAACTGTATCTCCTTTGCATCTCACTTGTGGAAACATAATGAATTTCATCTACATGCCCAATGTAAATTCTTAGGCTGTCAGCTGTCACATTTATTGATTCAACAACAGTAACAGGAGAAAAGACTGGATTTCACTCAGTAATATGAATTGATAAGTTAAGGCAGTTAGCAACTTCTTGAATTATGATTGCATCAGCCCATGTTCCCTGATTTGACATTCTTTGTAAATAATCTTGCCAAGAATGCTCAGTGTTACTCTCTATAAATTGTTCAGGCTTATGCACTAAATACTGAACACCAACACTGCGCACATAAAAATGATTATTAGGATTGCCATAAAGTTGATGCGATACAGCTCTAAAAAAGCAATCACCACCTCCTCCAACCTTAACTGCAGTTCTACCTACGTGAGACAATCTTGTTTCTAATTGAAATGCAGAGTTTATAAGTGATGAACTACACAAGGGATTACAAGTCTGTTCTAGATCTGAAGGCCCTGGATTTAATTCAACATCTCCACTAAGTGATATGATTCTGCTAGATAAATGATAAGTTTTAACATGGAGCTGCCTTAATGTTTTGTAAATATTGTTTTCAGTATAAATTGAAAACGAAGGTGACTTTTTATGCTTCCCTGTCCTCAGTCGAAAAACAAACAAATGAAGCTTAATCTAATAAAACACTTCTTTGGGAAAACCGTAAATTTTGATCTTGTGCATAGGTCAAAGAAATGATTACGAGTATATCCGCACAGCATAACCTTCAACATAGATGATGGAGGCACATAATTCTTTATGTATAATTTGACCGTCTTTCGCATCTTTCTCCTTTTAAAAAGTCTAGTCACCATTCTGAAAGAAATTCTAGAGGGCTCTCTTCCACGTCTCACTCGTAAATGAGAGACTACCACTGCTCTTGAATTTCGTAGCTGAAGTTTGCTATTGTCGAGTACATTTGGAAATTGACGATCACCACTGCATTGAAAATTAAACTTACTTGACGTCTGGAGTAGAATTCCATTTTGAAGTTCAGGTTTTCTAATACATGTGTCGATATACTGCTCGAGTACCGTAACAGATTCGCTCTGCTCCTTGGTATTTTCACGTCTCAGCGATTTCTCATCTGACAGGTCATGTATTTCACAGTTGTTCAGCCTTTGGTATTTGGCATTTGTTATTTGGTATAGATTATTTAGCATTTGTATAGCATTTGTTTGATAAGTATTTGAGAGTTCTCTCTCAAACTCGACTAAAGCTTCTTCGAAGCTACACGTCTCCTGGCCTTTCGAATTACCGCGGCCACCCGAGGGTTTCGATAATGCGTTTGTCCCCGAATATACTAGAGACTTGTTATCAGCATTTTTAGTACAAAAAACATCCATAGCACCGATAATAGAAATCAACAACAGAGAGAAATCAACTCCGTCAAAACAACACCCAACAATAACACGAAATGGCGAACCACAACTCTTTAGAGTTTAGGAAACCATGCGCTTTGTCGTGTGACTATTTTCGGAATCGAGCAGTTTCCGAACGAAAGAATCCGATATTTACGAGTACACAAAAGTGCTCTTATAGGTATAGTCTTTAAAGAAAAAAAAGGATGCAGCAAGGAGGCTTACCTCACCTTCCAGATGACACAGCATTCCCGTCATTTCATTCCTCCTCCGGGTGGCAAAGTATTTTTAAGCTTAAACGATTCCATCAATTCGTCCACGGACCACGGTTGATCGACATCGTAGCTTTTAAGATTTCGATGCAAGTATCGTCGCTTTTAGGATTTCGATGTCAATATCTCGCAGTTAGTGTTCCTTAGCGTAATAACTTCCCTTTTTTCAACCCACGAAGTAATCCCTGTTTACAGATCGAACGAAAAATTATCTTCGACCTCCGTGCCGCGTTACGCCATCTTGTTGGACACAAATTTTCACCTCTCTAGTACCCCCATAAAACAAGCCAAACATTTGCCAAGAAGTGTTTGGGACAAAAACAATACTTACAAGGGGAGATAAAAGAAAAAATGTTTAATCCAACTTTAATGAATAAATTAATCAGAATCGAGTTAGTGAGTGAGTGCCGTTCGACTAATTCGACTGCCTTCGAAGCTCATGGAATGACTTATGTCATCCATGGGCAACTCATGGAATTACTTATGTCATCCATGAGCAAAAACGAAGAAAAATAGATAATAGGTTGAGCGTTGGTAAAACACAGCTAGTTTTGAAACGCTGCCTCCGAAGAAGCAGTTTTTTGTACTTACTAGTGTCAGCAATACACGGTCTTTGATGAGGACAATAAAATCGATAAATTGATAAATTCGATATAATAAAAAAAAAACTGTGATGGTTGTGGGTATCGATTTCTATCGATTGATCGATAAAATCGATAACATTTAATTAAGAATTATCGATACTTATCGATTTATCGAACGGTTTTTCGATATCGCTTTTTATCGTTTGAATACGCCTGTTGACATCTGGTTTTTGTCAAAATCTCTTCCAGAGCTTGTCGTCAATATTTCTTGTTACACACCATTTTCTCCATATTGTCAGACTTGTTTGCGTGGTTCGCTTTTTGTTTTTGCTCCCACCAACTCACTTATCTTCGTTATTTTTTGCTTGGCACAACTGGAAAACGGGACTCTTTTCATCTGGAACAGAATGTTGCCGTTTGTAGTTCATCAGATAACTCAACGTGTAGTGTTTGCGTTCGTGGAATTTGTGAGAGCATCAACGATGCTGTGGTCACCGTGGGCTGTGTTTCTAATATTTCATCTGTAAACCTGGCAATTCACTTTGATGAAAAACTGTGGAAATGTTTCAAAATTTCATTGGGGAAAATATCGTCAGTGGAGACATTATCTAAAGTTAAAAAATCCACCATTTTGGAAAAGGCCCAGTCATGAAGGGTAAGGTTTTATTACCATAATGACTGCAATCAATGTGGTGATTGGTGTATTTAGCTGACAGGAATTAAAAGTGATTGGCTCATGTAACTGTCCGATTACTACCAACTGTCTGATTACACTGTCCGACTACCACTTCTCAGATCAATTAATGCCAAATACAGCCGCTTATGCACCAATCACATTGGAGGAAAGTGTAATGGCTATGACTATAAGATATTTAGATCTCAAAAGTACTGAATAAAGACTGTAATAACCTCAGCGTCGAAAAAATTGCAAAAGTCAGAATTAATTGCAAAAGCCGGATCAATGAAGCCAATGTGCAAGTTTAAAATAGACACTGGCGCTTTTAATTGAGGAAATGTGGTACTTGTACAAGGCTGGCGAAGCCCGGACAAGACCAGGTGGGCTTCAAGACAACTCGCGGATCAGAATAAAAATCCTTGTACATAATTAACCGCTAAAAAAATAACCAAACAATCAACCAAACAAACACAGTAACTAACCAACAAAATTAACATCAAATTCCGTTACGTGTTGTCGTTTTTAAAATTGACATTCACCAAACGAGCCACCTTTACAATTATAAATTTCCTGACAAGTCAGAAGCGAGACTTCAACGAAAAATCCTTATCCCTTAAGCGTGTAAAATTCAAATTGACTTTTTTTGGCGGGGGGGGGGGGGGGTGGGGGGGGGTGGGGCAAGAAATGTAGACCACCACAGCTGAAAAGTCCTAATCCTAAGTCCTAACCCTTACCCTGAGAATATGAACGCAGACAAAAAAAAAAAAATCAGTATGAAAAGTAGACATATTTATGAATATTTCATCTTTGGATCGAAGCCTCAAGGTTTTTCTGAGTATTCACATTTTCTAGAGAGAATGACTTGATTACAGCTTATTTCCTCTGCTTTTAAATCACTCAATTCTCCGGATGAATGGATTTAGGAAAGTTAAAGGAGCTCAGTCACGGTATTTTGAGTTATTTTGGCCACATACAAAATGGTAGGAAACCTGAGAATAACGCTTTAATAAGATAGAAAAACACCAAAGAGATAATGATAAACCATAAAGGAACAAGGATGGCTAAGGATGGAGAAGATTAACACGGATTACAAACGACGAATTTGAAAAATTGGGGCTAAACTTTTCAGTATGCGCAAACCGTGACTGAGCTCCTTTAACCATTTATTTCCTCTGCTTTTATATCGCTCAAATCTCCGGCTGAATGGATTTAGCAAAGTTACCATCTATTAAAACCGTGGTCATCTAATTAATAAAAACAGTAGTAAAATAAAAATTACCAAGAAAATACCTTTTATTGTGATCAATTCACAACTGGTAACAGTTACAGAGTGCGATTGGCTACACAAGTCAGCTCTTTCCTATGAGGTTAAATTTGGCGCTGATTATGCTGGGATATGCAATTAGTTCGGTCTTCACATAATCGTCTAATTTTTATTTTATTCTTATTTTTACATTCTTCTTCTTCTTCTTCTTCTTCTTCTGCTTCTACTTCTCCTTCTCCTTCTCCTTCTCCTTCTCCTTCTCCTTCTCCTTCTCCTTCTCCTTCTCCTTCTCCTTCTCCTTCTCCTTCTCCTTCTCCTTCTCCTTCTCCTTCTCCTTCTCCTTCTCCTTCTCCTTCTCCTTCTCCTTCTCCTTCTCCTTCTCCTTCTCCTTCTCCTTCTCCTTCTCCTTCTCCTTCTCCTTCTCCTTCTCCTTCTCCTTCTCCTTCTCCTTCTCCTTCTCCTTCTCCTTCTCCTTCTCCTTCTCCTTCTCCTTCTCCTTCTCCTTCTCCTTCTCCTTCTCCTTCTCCTTCTCCTTCTCCTTCTCCTTCTCCTTCTCCTTCTCCTTCTCCTTCTCCTTCTCCTTCTCCTTCTCCTTCTCCTTCTCCTTCTCCTTCTCCTTCTCCTTCTCCTTCTCCTTCTCCTTCTCCTTCTCCTTCTCCTTCTCCTTCTCCTTCTCCTTCTCCTTCTCCTTCTTCTTCTCCTTCTCCTTCTCCTTCTCCTTCTTTTTCTCCTTCTCCTTCTCCTTCTCCTTCTCCTTCTTTTTCTCCTTCTCCTTCTCCTTCTCCTTCTCCTTCTCCTTCTCCTTCTCCTTCTCCTTCTCCTTCTTCTTCTCCTTCTCCTTCTTTTTCTCCTTCTCCTTCTCCTTTTCCTTCTCCTTCTCCTTCTCCTTCTCCTTCTCCTTCTCCTTCTCCTTCTCCTTCTTTTTCTCCTTCTCCTTCTCCTTCTCCTTCTCCTTCTCCTTCTCCTTCTCCTTCTCCTTCTCCTTCTCCTTCTCCTTCTTCTTCTCCTTCTCCTTCTTCTTCTCCTTCTCCTTCTCCTTCTTTTTCTCCTTCTCCTTCTCCTTTTCCTTCTCCTTCTCCTTCTCCTTCTCCTTCTCCTTCTCCTTCTCCTTCTCCTTCTCCTTCTCCTTCTCCTTCTCCTTCTCCTTTTCTTTCTTTTTCTCCTTCTCCTTCTCCTTCTCCTTCTTCTTCTCCTTCTCCTTCTCCTTCTTCTTCTCCTTCTCCTTCTCCTTCTTTTTCTCCTTCTCCTTCTCCTTCTCCTTCTTTTTCTCCTTCTCCTTCTTTTTCTCCTTCTCCTTCTCCTTCTTTTTCTCCTTTTCCTTCTCCTTCTCCTTCTCCTTCTTTTTCTCCTTCTCCTTCTCCTTCTCCTTCTCCTTTTCCTTCTCCTTCTTCTCCTCCTTCTCTTCTTCTTCTTCTTCTTCTTCTTCTTCTTCTCCTTCTCCTTCTCCCCCTTCTTCTTCCTCTTCTTCCTCTCCTTCTCTTTCTCCTTCTTCGCCTTCTTCTTCAGTCTCAGGCTCGTTGATTTCATTTTCATCAGTTTCTTCAGGTTCTGCTGGTGTTAGATCTAATAAACCAAAAATTAAAATCACGTGAGCTTGAGGAAATTGCATTTGCCTCGATGTCTGGATGAAAGGTTAAAACTTACTGGAAACATGCAAAGCATTTGAAATTTTTTGTACGAAAAAATCTCAGTAAAGAACTGGCAATCAATCAATGCATCTTCTTTATAGTTTACGAATGTTCAGTTGCACTAAACCCGTGCTAAAATCGACAGGCAGTGCAAAATGGCTCATGTCCAAGGCATCATCTTTAAAGTGTGGGAATGTAAATCTGGTAGCACACACAAGGCAACTTAAGAAAATAACCAGGGCAACGGCAACGGGAATTTCGCTTCACAAAAGGTCTAATGGGCAGTAAAACGTCTTGTAATTCCTGGTACATTTCTTTGTCGTCCTTGGCAAAACAACAACTTAAAATGACCAAATTCTGCTTCGTCTGGAGAGCGTGCACCACGACGGCTAATTAACACTTTGTTCCATATTCAGTTTCGAGATAGTTTTGACAGTGAGAAACAAACTAATGAATTACGGGAATAGCGAGGTTCGAAAGTAGAATTGAATTTCTTTCTTTCCTTCTTTTTTTTTATGGACGTTTTCCACGGTGTCGCCGTCGTGGTTTCTTAAACTCCCTACTCTTCAGATAGTGTGCATCCGTGAGGCCATCAGTTTGACACTCTATATAGATATACGTTGACGAAACGTGCGCAAACGGAAACATTTTGGACGATAACTCGAGATGTTTATAATAGCAAACTCGCACGTAATATAACGTGAATGATATGTACAATATTGCAACTTGCTTTTAACAGGCTCATTATTGTGTTTGTAAAAGGAAGCAAATGGCAACGAACGCTTTAAAGAAAGAAAATGAATAAACAGAAAAACAAACAAGAACAAAACTCATTAATTGAGTAATTTGCTACTACAGTAAGACAATTTGATAGTTAGATTACTTATGGTGATGTGGTAATGATTGTTATACAGCAGCTTCATATGTCTTTCGAAAGGCAAAAGATAGGCAAAGAGGGGAAATATACCTCTACCCTCTCTATCGCTCAGATGGCTGCCCAACTGCACAGCAGGGTGAGTGGATATATTCAGATATTAGGCATTTTGGTGGCATTTTCTAACTTACCTACCAGTGGTAGGCATATGATCAAATGGACGTTAATAAATCAGATTATCATAAATATCCCCAAATTCCAATTATAGTCATTTCCTTCTTATTATTTTCTTTCGAATTTGACTTCTCTTGGAGGGGAAATGTAACTACTGCAAATAAAATCTCCTGATTAGATGTTTTAAACAGTTTCTTAAAGGAAAGGCATGTATTACTTCAAGCCTGTCTGTCTGGAAGCGAATAGCTAAGATTGCGAAATTTTCCCTATTATTTGCTTCAGACAATAATTTTCTTGATATTCTTTTCATTCTTGGGTTTTCGAGACGTAAAATAAATGAAGAGATTGAACTAGGCAAAGCTGATCAATTTCCCATGCTAGTAGGTAACAGACTTGCGCTAAACTCATAAAGACTCTTCTTCGGCAAGAATGGGAAACTGAAATTATAATTAACGATGATGTGCATGGTGCTTTTTAAACATAACAAACGTGCGACCAAAAATTTATGTCGGTTGTTTATCACTTACCACCTTCGCTGTCAATAGACGGTTGCCTTAGAGCAGCCGAAAGTTGAGCCACCAGAACACAAAGGCAAAGTAGCCTGAGCAAAGTGTTTGCAGTCATTTTCTTATCTTTCCTTCGTGAAGATAATTGCCTGAACGGTTTCTTACACTCCAGGATAGTCAATTATGGTGAGATGTGATAGCGATTTGAAATCAGGAACAGCAAGGTTATAAGCTTTCTAAGATTCTGATATTGGTTGTAAAGGTAATAATATCCACCATGATATTAAAAGTATTGACGACACGGTTGATAATATATAGAAACACTAAATTTGGTACGGAATGCGTGGCTCTTTCTCTCTCTATATGTAGCTGTTTGACGATCTTTCCCTTTTTCTCACGTAAAAATATATTTCAATTGTTGACCTTGTTCTTAGTTAGACGGAGGAAGAAAAAATAGATGATGCTCTGATTGGCAAACAATTAAAAAAATATATGATGCTCTGATTGGCTAGTAACAAAAGAAATTAAACTTGTTTGAGTGGGAAATACTGTACCTTTCATGCAGCTTCACGAGGAGTATGAAGAATTCTTGATGTTTCTCTTTTCACTCCACTGTTAATTCAAAAGATCTGTTTCAGTCTTTAAAGGCGGATTCAGGTCTATGGCCAAATGGAGCTGATTTGACTCCTGGAAGAGCTATTTTATCAATTTGGTCTATAAATATTCGAACCCAATAAAATCCATTCCAGCCCAACCAAAAGCCGATTTGGCCCAGAGTGAAAAATAGTTCCGCACCTTAGTGCGTATTGGTACCCAATCGGTAGAGCAATTCATATTCAAATTAATTGGTAGAGGCATTTTTGTTTAAGTCTAGTTGAGCCCAATCTGGAGGTGTTTCGGCTCCTATGAATGGAGCCGTGTTGACATCGAAAAAGCGCTTTTTAATGGAAAACGAAAGAAAAATGACATACGAAAACTCCGTTAATGAAACTTTTAACATTAAATACAAGTATTGATCAATTTATTAGTAATTATTTTCGGTTTACACTCTGGTCTTAGATTACCTTAGCTTATGTAAACTACTGAGTCATCAGTAATCGACGTTACCCTCGTAAAATAAAGTGTTATTAAATAAATAGAGTCATTTTGTTACAAAATAAAATAACTCCGATCACTAGAGCCATTCTTATTCCGACTGTTGGAGCCAATTTCATTTAAGCTAAGAGAACCATATCCCTAATAGATGTCATGCTTGACAACTAAAATGAGGCGGACACTCGTGACACCTGTACAGCACGGAGAAGGTTGTGTCCGAAAGCCTGGAATTAGTGGATTTTTCACTCGGACCAGTGGATTGTGTCTTTCAGTTTGCCGACGGGCAAAAACAAGTTAAGTTTCTTCGGGAAAATTTACTTGGAAATTAAAATCTGAGCAATACTGGGATTGTGGGAATGACTTAAGGGCTAGTACATTATCATTACAGCTTACCCAAAAGGCAAGCCCGAAAATTGGTTTCCTTGGCATCCTGCCACTTGTTATGCCCAAACACAGTACAAGCCCTTACAGGTATGCTCTTAGAAAAAAAGATAAATATTATATTTGCATCTTGCTCTTACAAAAACATCCCTATATCTGTATCCTATTTCATGGCTATTTTGATGTTATCACATCTATTTCTATCCAACATATTTCTTGTTACGGAATTCTATATTTGATTCCAATTTAAATATGCAATTGAAGAAAATTAACTGCATAAGAAAGAAAATCAACATTGGAGAGGCCTCCTCTTCAGGTATTTATTTATAATAATTATTATTGTTATTATTATTATTATTACATGTACAGAACGCTGCTGAACGTATAAAATTTAGGAACTTGATCCTTACTTTAAGGCTTTACATAATTTGTCTCCTAATCATCATCTTCTTTATAGTTTATGAATGTTCAGTTGCAGTAAGCCCGCGGAAAAATCGCCCGACAGTGCAAAATGACTCTTTTCCAAGGCATCATCTTTAAAGTATGGGAATGTGAATCTGGTAGCACACACAAGGCAACTTAAGAAAACCACCAGGACAACGGCAACGGGAATTTCGCTTCACAAAAGGTCTAATGGGCAGTAAAACGTCTTGTAATTCCTGGTACATTTCTTTGTCGTCCTTGGCAAAACAACAACGTGAAATGACCAAATTCTGCTTTGTCTGGAGAGCGTGCACCACGACGGCTAATTAACGCTGTGTTCCATATTCAATTTCGAGTTTTGACAGTGAGAAACAAACTAATGAATTACGGGAATAGCGAGGTTCGTAAGTAGAATTGAATTGAATTTCTTTCATTTTTTTTTTTATGGACGTTTTCCACGGTGTCGCCGTCGTGGTTTCTTAAACTCCTTACTCTTCAGATAGTGTGCATCCGTGAGGTCATAAGTCTGAGACTCTATATAGATATACGTTGACGAAACGTGCGCAAACGGAAACGTTTGGGACGATAACTCGAGATGTTTATAATAGAAAACTCGTATGCAATATAACGTGAAAGATATGTACAATATTGCAAAGAACTTGCTTTTAACAGGCTCATTATTGTGTTTATAAAAGGAAGCAAATGGCAACGAACGCTTTAAAGAAAGAAAATGAATCAAAGGAGACCTATGGCCAAACTCGTAGATTAGGTAATCTAGACATGAGACATATCGGTGAACTTGCAATTACTGGTGTATTATTAAATGCTGTTAAAACAAGCCGGGTTGCTACCATGCAAGGTTGCACTTAACTCACAAAGTGTAGGCTTTTTTCGTTGGCTTTTTTTTGCACACATATTACAAAGACATCCGTCCAGAATAGCTAGGGTGGCGAAATTGCAGCAGAACATGGAATGGTACAGGCTAAGGGTCCTTGGGTCACAGAGGACAGTCCTGCCCAACAAATCATAGAATACCCCCCCCCCCTCCCCTTCCCCCCTTCCCTCACACCCAGATCTTGATGTTGATCTGTCTGCTGGAAAAATTTGCATTTATTCAAGTCGAACAAACTCACAAACGTTTTTCGTTGCATTTCATTCAAGGTTATAGGTAAGGTTTCTTATGTGACAGCACTTCTTTTCCAATGTGGAACCGCTTGTCTCTATATATATTGTTGGTAATATACAGCAAAATAAGCAGACTCATTTGCAAGCACTTTCAGTGTTGATCCGACAAATATGTCGACCATAAATATGTGTTCCAGCAATAATAATAACAGCTTTACTGAAGTGTCAACGTATTTAGTGTTAACTAATAATTGGGGACAAGCTCACAGGGGGTTTCTTTCCCTTTGTTATCTTTTCAATCAGGAAGCAAAAGTGTAAACAAAAGCCGGGTAAAAATCATTTAAGCTTATCAAAATCAAGTATTTGGGAGTTTCTTTCCAAGTTTATGTGCATTTCACATACCAATGAGAGTTCAGATCAATGTACTAAAATAAACAAGACGAGTACAGAGAACACAACTTTAATCTAAACTTAACTCGATGCCGGTTGAACATGGACAACTCAACAAGAAAAACTTTATTGTTCAAACTGCACAGCGGTGAACGAAGGTCCTGCTTGATTGAACGTTGGATCTCATAGCAGATCTAATCAGCCAAACTTGAAAAGTAAAACGATAATACGTCACTACTGCAAGGCTGACACAACGTCGTAGAGTTAAAACAATATTTCGGCTGGCCTCAGGTTTAGAGGTTACTAAATTATGAAAATGAAATTACAATATTATACAATGGTGCCGATGTTTGTCTTGCATTCAATAGCTGTTTTGTTCATTAAAAGTTGTTCGTTTCGCTCATATAATCTCATTAAGGTCGAGGAATAAGGCACATTCTCATCAAAGCTTACCATATTAGCTTTTCAGGTCACTTTCCAGCAAACAAATGCACATCTCCTGGTCATTTTGAACGCCTGGACGACTCAAATGCTCCTGAAATTCAGCCTTTAAGTTGGCCATAGTACTAATTCAAACATTCGAAGTCAACTCCACTTCAATTTAGCGAAAAACCTAATATTAATGGTCGTGTAAAAGCTACAAAATCATCAATATTCGGGCTGGCACGATGCACGCATTAAGTAGTAGGCTCGCACTGACTGCACGGTTACTATTCCAATAGCGCGTCGGGCTCAGTTACTATTCCAACATGGCGTCGGACTCAGGCGCTCTCGGTCGGGCCGACTAATTACGAGCAGTGTCTACACTTGAGTGAGTGAGTGAGTGAGTGAGTGAGTGATACATTTGCATATTGGAGTCCCCGCAACAAACACGTTTCTACGCTTCGCGTATCCACGAGTTTAATAAACAGAAAGACAAACAAGAACAAAACTCATTAATTGAGTAATTTGCTACTACGGTAAGACAATTTGATAGTTGGATTACTTATGGTGATGTAGTAAATATTGTTATACAGCAGCTTCATATGTATTTCGAAAGGCAAAAGATAGGCAAAGAGGGGAAATATACCTCTACCCTTTTTGTCGCTCAGATGGCTGCCCAACTGCACAGCAGAGTGAGTGGATATATTCAGATTGTATGCATTTTGGTGGCATTTTCTAACTTCCCTACCAGTGGCAGGCATATGATCAAATGAACATTAATAAATCAGATTATCATAAATATCCCCAAATCCCAATTATAGCCATTTCCTTCTCATAATTTTCTTTCGAATTTGACTTCTCTTGAAGGGGAAATGTAATTACTGCAAACAAAACCTTCTGATTAGATGTTTTTAAACAGTTTCTTAAAGGAAAGGCATGTTTTATAATAATATATAGAAACACTAAATTTGGTACGGAATGCGTGGCTCTTTCTCTCTCTATATGTAGCTGTTTGACGATCTTTTCCTTTTTCTCACGTAAAAATATATTTCAATTGTTGACCTTGTTCTTAGTTAGACTGAGGAAGAAAAAATAGATGATGCTCTGATTGGCAAACAACTAAAAAATATATATGATGCTCTGATTGGCTAATAACAAAAAAAAAAATTAAACTTGTTTGAGTGGGAAATACTGTACCTTTCATGCAGCTTCACGAGCAATATGAAGAATTCTTGATGTTTCTCTTTTCACTCCACTGTTAATTCAAAAGATCTGTTTCAGTCTTAAAATGCGGATTCTGGTCCATGGCCAAATGGAGCTGATTTGACTCCTGCAGGAGTTATTTTATCAATTTGGTCTATAAATATTCGAACCCAATAAAATCCATTCCAGTCCCACCAAAAGCCGATTTGGCCTAGAGTGAAAAATAGTTCCTCACCTTAGTACGTATTGGTACCCAATCGGTAGAGCAATTCATATTTAAATTTGGTAGAGACATTTCTGTTTAAGTCTAGTTGAGCCCAATCTGGAGGTGTTTCGGCTCTTATGAATGGAGCCGTGTTGACATCGAAAAAGCGCTTTTTAATGGAAAACGAAAAAAAAAAAAAATGACATGAGAAAACTCTGTTAATGAAACTTTTAATATTAAATACAAGTATTGATCAATTTATTAGTAATTATTTTAGTTTTACACTCTGGTCTTAGATTACCTTAGGTTATGTAAACTTCTGAGTCATCAGTAATCGACGTTACCCTCGTAAAATAAAGTGTTATTAAATAAATAGAGTCATTTTGTTACAACATAAAATAACTCCAATCACTAGAGCCATTCTTACTCCGACTGTTGGAGCCAATTTCATTTAAGCTAAGAGAACCATATTCGTAATAGATGCCATGCTTTACAACTAAAATGAGGCGGACACTCTTGACACTTGTACAGCGCGGACAAAGTTGTGTCCGAAAGCCTGGAATTAGTGGATTTTTCACTCGGACCAGTGGATTTTGTCTTTCATTTTGCCAACGGGCAAAAACAAGTTAAGTTTCTTCGGGAAAATTTTACTTGGAAATTAAAATCTGAGCAATACTGGGATTGTGGGAATGACTTAAGGGCTAGTACATTATCATTACAGCTTACCCAAAAGGCAAGCCCGAAAATTGGTTTCCTTGGCATCCTGCCACTTGTTATGCCCAAACACAGTACAAGTCCTTACAGCTATGCTCTTAGCAAAAAAGATAAATATTCTATTTGTATCTTCCTCTTACGAAAACAACCCTATATCTGTATCCTATTACATGGCTATTTTGATGTTATCACATCTATTTCTATCCTACATATTTCTTGTTACGGAATTCTATATTTGATTCCAATTTAATTATGCAGTTGAAGAAAATAGGACTTCTGTTTTATATGGGTTTTTCTTCATTTGAAATCCTTCTCACTTCTGAATGCCAATGTTGTTATGGGTGCGTGAAGCATATTTATTGGTGCAAATTTCCTCTTAACTTTGCAGCAAATCCGCTAACAGAATACATCGCTTTACCATGTGAAAAGATTTGGAGATTTGCCACAGGATCTCTGTTTTTCAAATGTGCTATCCCTGCTACCTTTAACTCGTATACACGTAAATCTGTTTAAACCTTTTGAAACCTTCTGGCTACCTGAAACGAAATGAAGTCGCCAATAATTTATGTACTGAACTAGGTAACCTTTAGAGGTATTTTGTGCGTAGTGTTTCGTAGCCTTGTAAAAGCGTGTAACCTTCGCCATCTTCTCATTTTGAACTGAAATGAAATGCCAATAATGTATGTCCTGTTATTCGTTTGATTGTGTTATTCTTTAAGCAAGTAAGCGAGGTCTTGATAACAGATTGCTAAGGTTTTAAACTTTTTTTTTGTAAAAAGTAATTGTTGCTGCGAGTACAGGATCTTGAGACGCCGGATTGAAGCTGAGAGTAATCTATGGTGTTGTTTTGAAGTAAGTAAGTCTGTCCCTTAGAAGTCAGATGGCAGTAGGCATTACTTTCACTGAACGTTTTTCGTATTCTTGAACGAGAATAGAGTCTTGTTCAATGAGCGAATACACATTACTCTTTGTAATAGCCTTAATTAGTTAGAACTATGTAAGTTAAGCTGTCGGTTTGTAGCCGACAATAATTTATGTATCGTTGTTCTTGTTTCATTCATCTAAAATTCGGACCACAGCAACATCCATTGTCAATCTGCTTTGGCCAAGACACCATCACGCCATCTCAAACTGCCGCGAACATCGATGTTACTTTCGACAGTACAATGTCTTTGCCTCCTCATATCAAACCCCGTTTGCAAATCTGCATTCTGCCACGTTCGTAATTTTTCACGCGTCAGGAAATTTTTATCAATGGAAACTGCCAAAAGACTTGTACGTGCCTTTATCACATCTAAACTTGTCCATTGCAACTCCCTGCTCAACAATCTTCCGAAATATGCTGTCAAAAAACATTAACATTGGAGAGGCCTCCTCTTCAGATATTAATTTATTATTATTATTATTATTATTATTAACAATAATATCAACATTCGTTGTCAATCTGCTTTGGCCAAGACACCATTACGCCATCTTAAACTGCCACGAACAGAACGTTGCTGAATGTATAAAGTTTAGGACCTTGATCCTTACTTTAAAGCTTTACATAATTTGTCTCCTATATTTACAAGAATTGATAAGCCTCTACCGTCCTTCAAGTACTCTCCGTTCATCTACATCTCTCCGGCTTAACTGTATACGTACCAGCTAGAACTTGAAGTCTTATGGATCTAGAACTTTTGCTTTCGCCTCGCCACAACTCTGGAACGACGTACCAATATATATCGTAAAATCAGACAATCTTCGTATCTTCAAAACTCGGCTTAAAACTCATTTACTCAAGGAGGTCTTCTTGGAATAATTTTATTGATTCTTGTTTTGTTTTATTTCTCATATTATTCTATTTTAATCATATATTAGAACTTGTAAAGCGCCTAGATCACGTTTGGATAGGCGCAATAAAAATACTATCTATTTATTTTATTTATTTCTTGAAGCAAGCACGCTTAGAGAGAGAGAGAGAGAAAAAATAGAGTAAAAGAGGCATAGCACTGTAACCACAAAACAAAATACAACTGTGTAGTACGAAAGGGCTAATGCAACAAAAACGGAAAGAAGTTACGTTTAAGTTTAAGGAACAGATCGTCTGCACAATAGAAACTTATTTCGCGTTTTTGTACACGACCTTTTAAAACTCAATGATGTCATGTTTTTGTGGGATTATGCAATTACTGCATAATCCCATCTTGATATAGTACATCGATTATCTTAAAGGATTGAGGACGTGATGAAACTTGAGAATCTCTTCCCCGATAAGAGTTAAAAGTTAATGAAAATAATGAAAACACGAGACATAATCGGATCACATTTGTTTCTAGGCAAATCCCTTCTTAACGGCTCAAAAAAGACCCAGGAACACAGGTTAATAACAGCACATTATCTTTTTCTCAGCTCGTGAGCGGGCGGAATTCAACAAATTCTACAATTTGATTAGTTCCTTAAGCGGGCGTAATTTTGCCATCCGGACCACCACAGCGGGCGGAATCCGTCGTGTTGATCTATTTTCGTGAACGAAATAGGGGTAATTGTTAATCTTTCGCCCTTTTTACACTTCAATAGACCATTGATCAGCGCAAATGATATCTGTTCACCTTTAAGGTGGCTGAAGACAGTTTTTGATACCTGTGTTTCGATCATATACCTTTTTCTCTAAAATCCTTGATCCCCCGGTTGCCAAACGTGGCAGCAAGCAGGTTAACAACAAGAACTTTGGCTATTTTGATGGGTAAGCTGGCGTATGTGCCGTTGCCATGGTAACATGAATAAATATAAACAGGCCTTTAAAATCGGTTTTGTTTATTAGTAGAAAATCTAGTCATTAGATTTTCTTTATAATTTGCATGAAACAAGCTTATAACAATTCTCACAAGTTAACACCATTTTGCTAATAATTTAAGAGAGAGACCTTCAAGAGTCCCTGTCCATAAAAATGGAAAATAACTCGGCAAGGGTCGAAAATTCGATTTCGCTCATATTTTCATGGTAGATAGGCTAGGGCATGACAAAAACTACTGGATAGCTTTTTTGGCAAAATATCCTTTTAGTTCAAAGAAATATGCAAATTACCAAATTCCGTTCAAATCGTCATTTGACGCACCATTTTATGAAGCAACTTTGATGGCCTCACATGCAAAACCACATCATTATTCCGTCTCTAAAACACTTACATATTTTTGTGCAATGTTTAAATGTGTACTGGGTTGATTTTAGGGAATGTTGTGTTGTCTTTTTGGGTGTAAAATAATTTAATTTCGTAGACATGTATTTCATTCACTTAAAAGTACTTCGTGAATACAATTAATTTTCACCATGTTCGAAACCTTCAAATGGATTAAGCTCCTGGTGGTTGAATCACAGAAGGATGGTCTACAGATTCCTGTAAAAAGTTCTTTGGGCAAATGTTTGTAAGCGACGCGAGAGCTTTTCAAAGTACGTCAAAAATGCAAACATTTGACCATCCGTCGTCAAATTTCAATTTACGGGTTAGACGTATATTTTAGTATGCCGCTCATGACTTGACCTATGTTAAGTTGAAATAGACACAGAGCTGATAATTTCGGAATGTTCTAACCTCATTTGCTGTAATAGGCAGGTCCAAAGCCGATTTGACGTGTTTCTGTCACCATGCGTCGCACATAAAGCAGAAGTTTGCTTTTGTTTACATAACGTCCGACGTACATCGCCAACTGTCAACTTATTTAATGGTCGAATACTATGAATCTGTGACCCTCTTTCGACACATATGATCACCACTGCATCTAAGTCGAAAACGGCTAAGTCATTTGTAGATAGTTGCTTGCTTTGCACTACACCAAAATATTACGTTTGATCATCATGGTTTGATGGCTTGAATGCTTGCTTGCAGCGGTTCCTTGTTCGTCACGCAATGCTGCCATCCCATTTTAGGGGGTAGAGGTAGGACAATTTCTATCCTAATAGGTAAGGCTCCGTTAGGCTTGGGACCACTGGGAGCACACAATCGTGTCGAGTAGGAAGAGATTAAATTAAGAAATGAAAAGAATGAACAGTTTACCATTGCCCCTGTTGTGATCTTTTACTCGACCACCGCTACCTACATGCCCTGCGTAATACTGTAACGCTAAACTCATACGTAGGTCTTTTCGCGCTGTGCAATTATTTTTGGTTTACATGTAACACAGTGGGCTACCCTCGGGGAAATGGGTGGTGACCGCTTAGTGGGGCTAGAGGTTGGTGTACCTTGAATATTTAATTTTTCACTATCGGGTGAACATGGGGTCAATTCAAGACAATCAAGATAGACCTGTGTTTGAATTATCACTCGTCATGCACCTTCAATTTCAGACTCTTATCTGCCATCGTCCTTTCCAAAACAAAGTTTTTAAATTTTGGGTGGCCGCTTAATAGTGGTAAAGAGAATAATGAAACTCTTATCGGAACGACCAAATGGTGGCCGCCAAGGTAACCGGTCAATAAATGTTTTATTTACAATATTTTACTGACAATAATTTTGGACTGTATTGACAACAGTCCTCTATTTTCTGTTACAAACATACCAATGCCTCGCCATTAAGCAAACAAAAATACGCCAAATAAAATGGCATGGCCAGGGCTATTTACTCACGTAATTACTAATTAAATTTAGTCTGTTTTTTTTTCACGAATTAGACACGTGATTTCCTATTTTCATTTCAGCTAGTTCTTACTTCATTGATCTATAATTTGTTTATGGGGATTTTTTTTTTTAATTCTAGTGAATGAAGACACTAGCTTTATCAGCAGTTGTCTGAAACATCAGAACGTACAACAAACGTGATTTGGACCGAGGCCACGTACACTATAGAATACGATTATATAAATATACACATATTATATATATATATGAACAAACAGATGAACAATGATTAAATTTTTTCATTTATCCTGAGAGTGCTCTGTACAAATTAGATCAAAATGTGCAGCATATGCCGTGACAGCATTGCGTGACGAACAAATAACGGCTGTAAGACTGTGCTGAGCCGACACGCTTATCAGCAATGGTCAGCAATCGATCAAACGTAATACTTTGGCGCAGTGCAAAGCAAGCAACTATCTACAAATGACTCAGCCGTTTTTGACTTAGATGCAGTGATGTTCATATGCGCGGAAAGATGGTCACAGATTCATGGTATTCGACTAATAATAGATCGTTTTCACTGTCACGCAACAAAAAAATAAATCGAGAACCATCCCGTGGAAAAAGCTAAGAAATTATGATATTATAGAAGTTAACTAAATAAGACACTTCTCCAAGTTTTAGGCCTGTGCGTATCCCCAAACTTCAGATATTCGTCGAAATGTTTCGCAGATATTTACCGAGCCCAGTATGAAAACGCCATGTTGGTGTACCTCCCTGGTACACCAATATGGCGGACGGAAAATAGTGTAAACATCTGGAACTTACTTTGGCTGTCCAGGTTACTGATTATCAGTACTGATTAAACAATCATTTACATAAGCACTTTTCATAATGCTCTAACTTCTAAAAAGGCTCAAAATCATGAGATAAGTATCTAATGATAACAAAGCGCGAGCAGTTGGTGAAACTTCATTATCAACTGTCCATAAGTTGTGGCATAAACAAGATGATTCAACCTTTGTATTTCTTACCTGTGTGCGTGCAATTCTAATGGATATAATTGCCCCTGTCTTTTACCACCAGATTTATAGATGAAACGTTCGTTTCCTATCACCACCCAGTGAAACTGAAATATGACACATACCTCGGAATAAAACAGACACTGTGACATCATTTCGCTTAGAGTGTTCCAACAGTTGTCCGCCACTTGCAAAACGTAAGCAGCAAGACAGAAAACCACAAAGGCTTCTTAGTCAATCGCACTACGCTGTCCTGATTTCTTTCATACAAAGTTTCCAGACTTTGCTCTCTTTTAAAGTTCCAAGACTTCGCCGTTCTTTGGTCAGTCGGAATAACTGTCATGGCTTTAGTTGAGTTAGTACTTGACTTTATTTGGTGGTCCCAGTTCAGACAATTCGCAGCTGTAAAAATCAATGAAGATGTTGGAAAAAGAATTTGAAAGGCCTCAAAGATAAGGTATGTGGTTTATAACGAATAACATCGATTCGCATTTCAATTCAGCCATTCTTCTTTGAGAGAGGATTTGCTCTTTGATACTCAGATGAAGTGAGACATGATGATATAGCTTGATATGCAAATTGTGAGTTTTAAATTTTCAAATTTAAATTTTGAGTTCTTGAACAAGGCTCGTCCGAATATTTCATTAATGATGATTAGGACAATACTCAATTTCATTTTTTTCCATGTCACTTTCACGCCCAATTCTCTATTGTATCCTTTTTTTAGTTTGTTAGTTTGAATGCCAAGCGAGCATAAAGAATGAAGGATACGCTTAATTAGCTTTAACTGGTTAATGTAATGAAGGGTATAATAGCTAATTATAAGCTGGTAACTTAATTTCATATTGCATTGTCAGTCCAACTGTTTATCATCCGGAATTGAGCGAAACAGTTTTACCCCAGCATCGTGTTAGTGGGTCATTATGCTGCTGGTTAATAAAAACCACATGCACTGCCCTTACAGGACAATCAAATGAATGAATGACTGAATGAATGAATGAATGAATGAATGAATGAATGAATGAATGAATGAATGAATGAACATGAATTGAACAGCATTGAAAAAATTAAAGAACAAGCTGTAAAAACGGTCTTATCGATATGGAATGGAAAGAGATTCGATCACTTCAAGTTGCATGTTGCAGGAATTTTATTCGCTTACTCTAGAATTAGAATTTTTGTGCCCTAAGCCATTATTAACTTTCCGTCTTTTATCGATTCAACGCGAGGTCTCGAATAAACATCCCCTCTTTCTCAAGTATATTGGTTAATGAGACCCTCAATGATTCTATAATCGAGGCGGTAAAGGTTAAGTATAATTATAAGATTTTTAGCTCTCAAAAGTAACGAATAAAACTGTAATTAATTCTAGCTTCGAATAAACTGCAAATAGTCAAATTAAGGCCACATCAATGAAGCCAAATTTGAAATGGATGCCAGCGCGTTTAATAGAGAAAATATGTTACTTGCACAAGGCTGGTGTAGATATAAAAAATAAGATTCCTCTAAGAATACCTTCCAGTATTCACGTTGTCTATCGTAGTATATGCCTCATAAGTACAACATATTTTCTCTGTTTTGTACCACTCAAATATCCAGCTGAATGAATGTACCAAGGTTGGCTATATATAAAACCGTGGTCATTTAATTAACAAAGAACAAAGTAGCGCGGAAAAAAATGTTTTATTGTGATAACTCTGCAAAAGGTAAAAGTTTACAAAAGGAAAGGGACCGGGAAGTGACGGCCTTTCTATTGAATTTAATTTGCATTTTTGGCCGTTGTTGTGAGAAAAGAATGCACAAGTATGCCAAAGTACACAACCGAGGAAAATGAATATAGCTGGTATTCACATGACGTCACTAAAATTTAAATTGCAAAACTATTGATCTTCCTGAAATTTTACTTTAATGATGTATAAGAGCAGCTGAAAACTAATATTCACACAAATTGTCGCTCCGAATGGGTTTTTGGTTTTGTGATACACTACGCTTGAATTTCTAAGCTTTTGCGTGACGCGGCATTTACATGACGGCCTAGAGAGTTGTCTTGATGGCTAAAAAAGTGACTTATTTCGGGGAATTTGGCTATCTGAACAGTTCATGTCTTAGAAAAAGTATTATTTTAATGTTTTAGAGTTCCTCGAGGGATAAATTCACGCTTTTGTGACAAAATGCAGTGACGGATGTTTCTGTTGGTTTCCGGCCTTCCATGTTGGTGCCCATACGGATGGGCACCAGCCTGGCGTCTCCATACAAATCTCTATAAATTTGGGTAATAAAGATTATCCGCATATCTTGCATAAGAAAAATTGCTGTGACCAGAATCTTGGCGAGAGTCTGCATATTTATCTTCTTTCATTTCCCAGATTCTGGACTTTATCTATTGAACGGTTCTGATTTTTATTTAATTTGATCCATTTTGAATGGCGTGACGCTGAAAACCAGCAATAGTTAACCCAAAGACAAAGCGTCATCAAGGTAATACCAAAAAGAGAAAATGGATAGATATTGTCTTGAAAATTGGAGACCTCTTATTTTACTCAGTGTGGATTATAAGATTGCCACTATAACTAAAGCTCGCAGAATTGCCAAAGATCTTCCTAAGTTAATCAATGAAGATCAAACTGGTTACGTAAATGGTCGCTATATCAAACAAAATATCAAACTTTCCTCGTGTTTTCTCGGGATATTTTTATCTGGACTTTAACGTTACTGATCATGAAGTGAAAATTTAATTTTGACCGTGTCAACGCAGCAAGTGCTCACGAGAAGAAGGACAAAAGGGTTAAATTAACTATAGTGTAAAGGCAAAGAAATCCCGGACTGCTGTTTTCCTTCATCGTCAAGTGCCGTAGCGTTTCCTTTCTATTGGCGGCAGCTCGGTAGCTCAGCAGCAAGGTACACGCAGGCGCAAGAAGAAGAGCCGTTAGTCGCAAACAAAGGAAAAAAATAATTGAGGTCTTTGGAGAAGCAAAGTTTGAATTTAAAGCTACCTGAGTAAGAAGAAGTACTTCAAAGCTTTATAGTGTGGGAGAGTTTTCGCTCGTCATCACAGTCTTTTCGCAGTGTTCGTGAACTGCAAATCGACAACGACCTTCGTTCATTGTTAGACTATTCCATTTGCAAAGTCAGAAACTTTATATTTTCCAAACTGATATAGTTTCTGATAAGTGAATAAAGATGGTCAATTTTAAGCTCGGTAGGGAAATGTGAAAAGTGAACTGATTAACATGACACGAGCTTAAAATTCACCATCTTAATTCACTTATCAGACTCACGATGAATTCGACAGCGCTGATCCTAGCAGTATGCAAGACACCTGTCACATGTAAACTCAGTTAAATGACCTTACTCTCGATCCATGAGTTCTCGTAGCCCAGCGGACAGAGTGCCCGCCTGGAGTTCGGGTGGTCATGGGTTCAATTCCTGTCTTCTTTTTCCCACGCTCGTGTCACGTTGATCAGTTCACTTTTGATATAGTTTCTGTACGGCATTGCGACACTTGCTTTCCAAGTTTGTTTCCTATTTCAGTTAATAAGTTTTGTGTAAAGAGCTTCTTTAATAACTGCAGTTTAGTTACGAAACCTCGGTTACAGATAACTGTAGTTAACCTCTCTCGTGAAAACACGGCATTATTGTTCAAGATATCATGAACATGACTGATGTCGAAAACATCCCGGGTAGCTTTGTTCATCGAATTTAAAAACGCTTTCAATGCGATCGATTGGAATTTCTTATTTAAGAGTGACTTCCGGTAAATACTATGGATAGGTGTGCAAAATGCAAAAATCGAATTCCCTCAAACTTTTTCACAAGAAAGCCCTCTGGAAACTAGTTAAGAAAATACAACTTTTAGTTCGTTTGGATTTATATTTTTCAAGTAAAGCGATTTTTAAATTTTCACCCTTGGAGAAGCCCTCGAACCACTGAAGAATGTGCTTCGTATTTGCGACTCGTGTAAGAAATCTAAAAAAATTATCAAATCTATTTCGATATTACACAATTCAATGACCCTTCCTTTACAAAGTACTGTTATTAGAATTGCAAAAGATTCAAACCTGAATTTTAAAAAAAAATTCAAATTTACCCTCCTAAACAGCATTATCAGAAAGCTCGATTTTGGCAAATTTCAACGGCAAAACTCCCTACCTGGTACATGGATTCCGCTGTAAAGATGGTATTCTATAGAAAGATGTAAGGCTTCCTCTATCGTTCTGTGAAATAAAATTTTGGGGCAACTTAAACTGCGAATTTAGACGACCGAAAATATTTACGGTACTCGCTTGAAGTTTATGACCTTTGAACTTACTGTTGTCTTCATGAATACAAAAGATAACCTAAACAACAGTTGAAATTTTAGCCTGAATGCGACCCTTTCCCCCATTTAAAAGATTTGTAGCTATTGTTTATCTTCTGTGGGCAATTTTATCGAAAGTAATATTTTTTTACGCTGATAAGGAGTTCTAACTTGTTTATGAGTACGTGCGTATTTGTTTACTGAAGCGGAAATTTGTGGTTATATTAAATTTATTCCATCTAAGTTCTATTTCGTGTGCTGCAAGGCGTTTCGTGTTCTCATTAAAACAACATGGTATTGCCAAGTAGAAGGTTTTCTTCTCAGATTTTAAAACAACATATAGTTTTTGACTTACCGTCCACATGCATGGCTTGATTTACTCAGCAGCGTTACACCGGGTGTGATAGCGCTAAGATCGCGTGACAATAATTGACAAATCGCTTTTTGCAAATCGAATTCATCAAAATATATTTATTATATCTTTTGACATCATAATGCTTCGAGACTACTTGATAAAGACTCTTGTGAAATAAGTCTACAAAATTTTGAAACTCTCATTACGGTGAAATGAAGAACCTGGATCTACTATTTTTATGCCGCGGTCGTGTGATCGTCGAGTGTGGTATCACATGGCAATAACAACTAAAAAATGGCCACCTGCAGTTATTCTCAAATCGTCTGTGGCATGTGCGTCACGTGCGGTCCTAGGGTTTCGAATCCCGCACATATTCAATTTGTTAAAATTGGATAATGTGGCAAAGATATTCGAGGTGTGTTCACAAACGGCGGAGGTCTGGGTATCTGTACTTGTTTCCAACGGATATCCCTCCTCGTTTGTACAGAAGATCACAAAGGCACGAACAACCCCAAGAAGAGAGCCCGACGCGGAATTTAAATCCACCGCCGTTTTACCTTATGTCCAAGGAGTTTCGGAGTCTCTCCGCCGCTGCCTAGAACAATAAGGCATTTGCACCGTCTTCAAGTCCGACACGACACTTCGGTCACACTTAGTGCGACCCAAGGACACCGTCAACCCGGCTAAACAAGATGGTGTTGTCTACAGGATTCCCTGTGAGTGTGGCAAAGTGTTCATCGGGGAAACAGGGAGATCTATGCAGGAGAGGATCAAAGAACACGACAGGGATATACGACTCGCCCGTACCCAGACCTCCGCCGTTTCTGAACACACCCACGAGACTGGCCACTATCCTATCTGGAATGAGGTCAAGTTTATTGATCGAGATCCTCACTGGTACACACGTAGGGTCAAGGAAGCTATTCACATAAGACCATCCTAATAACATCAACAGGGATAGTGGAATTGAAATTCCTGAAGCATGGATGCCCACGATCAAAAAACACAACAACAGGATAGGAGAACAGTACAACAGCGGACCACTGAGGGAACAGCTACTCGTCGGAACAATAGAACAATAGGAGGATCGAAATGCACCAATCACAGCCGACCTTTGTGATATAAATGATACCGTGCAATCAGTCGACCTTATCGCCTGAAGACGTCGCGATCTACATCTCAAGTGACTACATCGTGAGACAAACGATAATACACTTTATCATGAGAGCCTACAGGCAACAAAATTTGCGTCTGAGGGTGGAGTCTTCTCGACTGAACCAGATTTATCCCACGATCCCCTTTCTGGTTCTTTTCATGTTGTATCCATTGCTCTGGACAGGAACAGTTCTTTTTGTTGCTATGCCACGTTATCCCCCATAGGTCCTGATGACGAGGGCATACTGTTGTGTTCAAAATACCTTCATCCACGTCAATACAACCTTGGAAACAAAATGTGTGATATGCGTTTACTGGAAGTTTAGTTTAAAGGTAAGGGTTTCGAAAAACCACGCGACAGCAACGTAACCCCGGGGATGTAAGCCCTTGGATAACATTGAGAGAGGCATCACAGAAAATGTCACGCAGTATTATAGGACTCCGCTTTCTTACGTAATTTAAATGATACGTGAGAATGTTTCGGCGACAGAAGAAAGCAGAGGAGCCATCCGCGTTTTTGTTCAGTGAATGGGATTCAAAGCTGGTAGGTGCCTTTATACCTTATTTAACACGCAAGAGGACAACAATGCGATAAGTCATCAGATTCGCGGATTTTCATAATAACAAGTGGGGTCTACAAATTATTATTATTTTTTCAGTCATCTCTGTAATTCCCTTATATATTATTACCTTAAAGTTTCTCTTGACTTATCTCTTGTAGTGAGGCAAGCCGACAAGTATCCCCCCCCCTGCCCCACCTTTAATTTCTAGTCCCTCTTCTCCACGTGGTTAGTAATTGGGATCATTTTCGTGGGAGAAACTTGTAAATAGCCGGGCCGCAATATAACTCAAGAGACTACAGTCTCAAGAGACTATTACGCTTTTGCACGGTCAGCTACATTAAAAGAGTGCCATTAGATTTTGATTTCGCGTATATCATGAAATCACGCCTTATTGGGCCTCATGGTGATTGTCTGTTACCGTAGCATTCAGTATTTTCTCGATAATCTTCCGCAATATTTTCGATCTAAAGAGAATATTGAATTACGAATACACTGACCTGCTCTAGCCAACAGTAACCTTACTTCGTCCAGAGAAGAATCACTCACATCAGTAGCCTTCAAATTACCTTGAATGTCTTTGTCACATTTTCGAATTAAAACACATTGAACATGTGCGGGATTCGTAACACTAGGACCGCACGTGCCCCCAACGATTTGAGAATAACTGCAGGTGGCCATTTCTTTGTTGTTATTGTCATGTGATACCACACTCGAGGATCACACGACCGTGGCATAAAAATGGTAGATCCAGGCTTTTTATTTCAGAGCAATGAGAGTTTCAAAATTTGCAGACTTATTTCACAAGAGTCTTTATCAAGTAGTCTCAAAGAAAGATATTATATATATATACTAATGAATTCGATTCGCGAAAAGCGATTTGTCAATTATCGTCACGCCATCTCACCGCTATCACACCCGGTGTAACGCTGCTGAGTAAATCAAGCCATGCATGTGGACGGTAAGTCAAAAACTATATGTTGTTTTAAAATCTGAGAAGAAAACCTTCTACTTGGCAATACTATTTTGTTTTAATGAGAGCAGGAAACGCCTTGCAGTACACGAAATAGAACTTAGATGGAATAAATTTAATATCCACAAATTTCCGCTTCAGTAAACAAATACGCACGTACTCATAAACAAGTTAGAACTCCTTTTCAGCGTAAAAAAAATATAACTTTCGGTAAAATTGCCCACAGAAGATAAAAAATAACTATTAATCATTTAAATGGGAGAGAGGGTCGCATTCAGGCTAAAATTTCAACTGTTGTTTAGGTTATTTCTTGTATTCATGAAGACAACAGTAAGTTCAAAGGTCATAAACTTCAAGCGAGTACCGTAAATATTTTCGGTCGTCTAAATTCGTAGTTTTAGTTGCCCCAAAATTTTATTTCACAGAACGATAGAGGAAGCCTTACTCTTTCTATAGAATACCATCTTTACAGCGGAATCCATGTACCAGGTAGGGAGTTTTGCCGTTGAAATTTGCCAAAATCGAGCTTTCTGATAGTGCTGTTTAGGAGGGTAAATTTGAAAATTTTTTAAAAATTCAGGTTTGAATCTTTTGCAATTCTAATAACTGTACTTTGTAAAGGAAGGGTCATTAAATTGTGTAATATCGAAATAGATTTGATAATTGTTTTAGTTTTCTTACACGAGTCGCAAATACGAAGCACATTCTTCAGTGGTTCGAGGGCTTCTCCAAGGGTGAAAATTAAAAAATCGCTTTACTTGAAAAATATAAATCCAAACGAACTAAAAGTTGTATTTTCTTAACTAGTTTCCAGAGGGCTTTCTTGTGAAAAAGTTTGAGGGAATTCGATTTTTGCATTTTGCACACCTATCCGTAGTATTTACAGGAAGTCACTCTTAATACACTGGAGGTGTTTATTTTCCGGCCTCAAACTGGAGGATGGATTAAAGCTTTTTACAATAAATTTTCTAGCTGAACAACGGATACACATCTGAGGTCTTCGGACTCCAAAGAGGCGCACAGCAATATGCCCGCTTTCAGGAGCCTTCTTCGTACTAGTACTATGTGAAGAAACGTAATCAGGCAAGATGAAACAGTTAATGGAATCAAGATTTTCCACGTTTTAAGATACAACCGTCTTTGATTCTGACCTCAGATCTGCTGAAAACCTGTTTAAATAACTATACCCATTCCAAAAGTGCTCTGGTCTTAAAATTAGCAAAAGCGAAACTGAAGGTACTTGGTTAGGTCCCAACCGTTATAAAAAGACTAAGCACTTTGACATTGTATGGCTCTATGAACAAGTCTGCGCTATTGGAATCTACTTCTCACATAATACTGTAATGAAGTTTCGAACAAGAAAAATTTTGAGCGAAAGCTTTCTGTCATGAAAACCCTACTATACATTAGGTGCCCTAGGAAACCGTCAAGTTATATGGTCGCATTACAATTCTAAAAGCGCTTACTCTTTCAAAACATATTTAAAACACCTCTACGTTATCGTTTTCCTTGTCCTTTGTCAAAACTGTGAATCGAGCCATGAAACTTTTCATCCGGGTGAAAACAGCAAAGATTAATCACGCAGTAATATGATTGGGCCAAAGGAGAAAGGAGGTCTCAATATGCGCGATTTTGAAATAGTTAAGGGTAAGGCGGCTAAACGACAGTGCTGGTGCTAGCTGGAACGTCATCTCTTTAGCTTTCTTACTTAATTTCGTTGGTCGATTTCTTTTTCAATGTAATTGATTTAAGGTTACTTAGAGTTAACATTCCGATCACCTTCATAATGAAGCCCTGGAAGCTTAGAAAAAAATAATTTTCTTCACTCCTGAAACTAAAGAACTGATACTAGACGAAACCATTTGGAATAATAGGCTCATAAGGATTGATGATGTTCCAGTCTCTTATAAACAATGATACGAAGCTGGAGTCAGCAAAATCAGCGACATTTTTCCTGGCGACTCCTTTTTGACCCTCGATTAATTTTTATCTACATTTAAGGTAAATGTCCTAAAATGTTATAGCCTTTGCCACGCTAATCCTCAAGAATGGATTAATTAATTGAAAGACAAAGGTGCATATGCAATAATAATGAATCCTCTAAAACTAACAATGGCAACAAATTACCACTGAATAAACTGTCTTGCAAGTCTGCTAGCCAGGTGTTCGTTGAACTAAAATTTGAAACACCTACAGCTGGGAGGAGAATGAAACAAGCAAACTTTTCGGAAGTAATATAAACTCTCTACAGTATCCCTTTCAAAGTCACTAAAAACATTCGACGTGCTATCATTAGGTTTAAGATAAATCCATCACATTTTGCTCACCAACGTCCCTCTTTTAGGGACTCGCTTGCTCAACAAGAAAACTGCCACCTTTGTTTTTGAAACACAAACCTATACCCTGTCCTTTCTGGCAGAGTTTTTGGAATCGATTTGTTATCCCCTCACCATTAGAGAAACCAGCCTACGCACACAAAAATGCCGCACATAAAGATGGTCGGTAAGACGGTTCTTCATTTATGTTTGAAGACTGCATGCCAAATTTCAGCCAACTCGGCGAGGTACGGTGGCCGGCCGAAGTTCGAACCTTATAGATTATGACTCTCAATGCCACAGCAGCTGCGTATACTTCGAAAGGCAACAGAAGGTAAATATACCTCTTTTTACCCCTTTTATTGCTCAGATGATCATCCAACTCTGCAGTAGGGTGAGTGAAAATATCCACTTATTTAGCATTTAAGTGACATTTTCTAAACTACATACCTGTACTTGTGGTTGGCACATGAATAAACATTACTAGATTACATCATCATGATTATATTATCCCCAAATCCCGATCGTAGTCATTGTCTTCTTATTATTTTCATTCGAGTTTGACTTTTCTTACAAGGGAAAGTTCAACAACTGTAAACACAATCTCTCGATGAAATGATTGTTACATTGTTTCTAAAGTGAAATCATTTATCTATTACTTGGTTGATTCTGTAATCGAATGGCCAAGAATGAAAAGATTGAATACGCACAACTTATTAATTTTCCCTCCTAGTAGATAACAGACTAGCTCAAAGACCTTTCTCTGGTAAGAATTGGAAGCTGAAGTTATAGTCTTGGTAGCAATGAGATGGTAATGTGCATGCTGCTTTTTAAACACATCAAACGCGCGACCAAAAACTTATGTCCATTGTTGCTCAACTTACCATTTGGGAAGTTGTTAAAAATAGGAGCAGCCGAAATTTGAGCCACCATCACCCAAAGGCAAAGTAGGCCGAGCAAAGTTTTCGCAGTCATTTTGTTTTGTGGGACTCTATCTTTCCTTTGTGAAGATAATTGACACAAACATGTATGAGGCTTCTGTAACCAATTTTAACTTAACAAAATAAGGCCCCTAAGGGGTGACTCATTTGTGGTCGTAATGGCGAACTCGATGGGAGACCCCGCTGTTTTGTTTTTTTTTTTACAAAATAAGGCTCTCAAGGTGGTTCTGAGCTAACCTGATGTTGTTGATTTCATGAAACAGGTGAGTCCACAGCAGTTTGCAAATATTCTTCTCAAAAGGAGATCTAATTAGAAGTGCTGTTAACAGCAGGAGCGTGAATATGCAAAAGTTGTTTAGCCTTGCGCGAATGCGCAACATTTTTGTCATAAATCGAGACAAGGAGTGTTTCGCGTGGCTACGCTTTTTAAACAAACCGCAAAGCATTAAGATTATTTTTAATGTTTATTGAAACATAAAGGCGGAAAGAGACTTGGTCCACTGCCTCAGTCTTTGACGAACTTCTTTTTTCTGCTTGACACGTTTTGAGTGGTCATAGAGTTTACTCGCCAGCCTAACGCGAGCTTGTGATGGATACGCTCGTCCCAGAGGCAAGACTCTCAAGGAGCTGGTGAACATGCCCTCTGTTCTTGTTTTGTTCCATCCTCGATCTTCAAAGAATGACATACGTTTACTCGGTGAGGCCTGGGTAGGGACAAAGTGAAGAAATAGAAATGAAATGACTGAGGTATTTTTAGTCCAACTTCAGACCCGATTTTTATCCTGAAAAAAGTCAAAAAGTTCTACTTTCATTGACTAGACCAGATTTAAGCGACTTGTGGTGAAAAAAGTTCAGAAAACCCTAAAGGCTTCAATAATTACCTTTAGATTCAACTCAAGTTTTTGGGAATAGAGCCAATGAAAAAAAAAGTTGTGCAGCTGTGGAAGTCTCAGTTCGTGCAACGACGTCAACGAATTTTCTGAGCATGAAATTGTAACGGCCTCATTTAGTGAAACCTCCTTCCTTTATTTTTTTAAATCTATCCCGTCGTGTAATTGTTTTTTAAAAACTAAATAAAAAACCCACTGGTGAGAAACTCGATGGGAAACCTTGTAGTTTTATTATTATTTTTTTTTTAGAAAATAAGGCTCTTTAGGTGGTTTCGTGTCAAATTTGTCACATTATTATTTTCTATTGGACGATCACGTAACACTTGCAAAATGGTTGTCCAAAGTTTTCATCTGGCGTGCCGGAATTCTTTTATTGATCAATTTTTGGAAGAAGAAAACAAAGAACAAAAGACACCTATCGAACCTGCAAGGGTTGCAAAAGAGAAATACTTCTTGTGTAGAATATGTCTGTTCCAGATGGTTACAAAACAAAACAAAAACAAAAACAACAAAACAAAACAAAACAAAAAAAAACAAAATTTACTAATTTGATTGAAAATGAAATTGCTGGCTTGACGAGAATTAAAACACAATTTGGGTTATTTGTTAAGTTGTTAATCGTCAGAAACAATGAAACACAACGCACGGAGCAATATTTCAAACAAAATAAGCCCTTCATTCTTAACAAACAATGAAGAAATGATAAATTTAACAAATTGACGTCAGTTTTTTACGCGTCTGTCCTCTTATTGATGATTAATTGCGCCACAACATTGTCAAAGTAGCTGTGGAGCCAAGAGCCCTAGGCGAGTGGTTCCGCAGTAAACTTTGCAACTGTTATGGCGAAATTTATCATCGATAAGGGGACAGACGCATAAAAGACCGACGTCCATTTTTTCTTACAATAACAAGACCCCAAAATGGTTAAATGCCGAGAATAAATGAGGGAAAAGACGCCTTAAACTTGCCGTAAACAAAGATGAGTGAATTTTATTCAAAATGACGCGAACATTGTCAATAGCTCTTCTTGCTTTTTGATTGGCTACTTAAAAAAGTCCATAAATCTCATTGGATAAAAAGTTGACAGTTTGACAGCTGAAAGTTGAACTTGAAAACTTGCCTAAATTAAAACTTTATCCGCCTGTACTCTTATTGATGACAAAAATGAGCCAATCAGCGCGCAAGAAAATATACAGTTATTGTAAAAGAAATGCATTGAACAGCTTTATTCACTGCAAAAGTTGAGCCATTTACAGACTTCAAGAGAGTTCGTTAAATCTCTGTAAAATGTCCACATTTCCTTTGTAAAGTACAATCTCTGTAAATTTGCACACTTACAGAGATTTTGCAATGTCTATAAAAAGCCTAAATTTTCACTTTGAGATCGCACAAAATGTCCACGCATTGTTGCTATTTTTCTTGTAAGTTTTTTGTAAAATTTACAGAGATTTTATAGCAATTGAATAAATTTCTGTAAAATCTCCACATTTTCTCTGTGAAAAGGACAAGAGAAAAAATATTTAATCTCTGTAAGATCGAAAACATAAAATCTTTTATGTCTATACAATTTGAGTTAAAATAATACCATAAAATGTTAATAAAATCTGTGATGCACAAATTTTAAATGTTTATTCATTATTTGTAAGAGAATTTTGTTGCCTTAACTAGTTTGTCCATAGTAAATGGTTCGAACTCAGGAGTATCAGCACTTCATATAGTGTGATCGTCCGGGTGAGGGTAGTTCTGAAAAGAACTGTTGTTGGTGACTGACGTGTCGACAACCTGAGCGGAAGTCATCTTCAGAGTCAAGTGAATAGTGTTTGCCAGTCGATGATGTTATAAGTCTGGTCCGTTGAACGTTATTGGCCAGTTTAGCCATGATGGTATTGGCTGAAGGACTCGCGTTAAGTTTGTCATCAGTCATTGATGAGTTTCGATCCGTCTACTGTGAGTCAAATTGGTCGATTTTTTGGTCCATGTGTTGTTAAGTCGGTCTGTTAGAAGTCCGTTTGCTGGTTTCGTTTTCGTTTCCGTCGTGGATAAGTCGTTTGTCGGCGCCTTACAAACGACTTAAAGTTTTGGCGTTTAATTTTCTTTAAATTTTTGTCAATGTTAATTCGGGTTGATTTTTTTCAACCATCATCGCGCTTGTACCAGCGTGATGGTATACATCTGTTTGCGCGTTCGAGAGTTATTAAGCATTTATGGCTATATACATCCATATTCAGCCATTATCACGGTTCTTGAATAATAGTATTAGTAATATTAAAAATTGCCTGAAAATCATGGTGGGATTGATTATCAGGTAAAACTCTTGTTCTTTGGATCCTGAAAGGGAAACTCCAGAAAAGATACATGACGCCAAACAAAGGTTTCATGCACATTTTGATAATGCTGAGCAATCCATGAAAGTAGTGTTAAAGATAATTTCCAGTCCGTACTGCGCACTCTCAATAGTTTGTTTAAGTTTTTTGTTTTGTTTTATGTAAGGCATCACAAAATGAAACATTTCCCGACTACGTACTCCTTCACTCCTTCACTCCTTCACTCCTTCACTCCTTCACTCCTTCACTCCTTCACTCCTTCACTCCTTCACTCCTTCACTCCTTCACTCCTTCACTCCTTCACTCCTTCACTCCTTCACTCCTTCACTCCTTCACTCCTTCACTCCTTCACTCCTTCACTCCTTCACTCCTTCACTCCTTCACTCCTTCACTCCTTCACTCCTTCACTCCTTCACTCCTTCACTCCTTCACTCCTTCACTCCTTCACTCCTTCACTCCTTCACTCCTTCACTCCTTCACTCCTTCACTCCTTCACTCCTTCACTCCTTCACTCCTTCACTCCTTCACTCCTTCACTCCTTCACTCCTTCACTCCTTCACTCCTTCACTCCTTCACTCCTTCACTCCTTCACTCCTTCACTCCTTCACTCCTTCACTCCTTCACTCCTTCACTCCTTCACTCCTTCACTCCTTCACTCCTTCACTCCTTCACTCCTTCACTCCTTCACTCCTTCACTCCTTCACTCCTTCACTCCTTCACTCCTTCACTCCTTCACTCCTTCACTCCTTCACTCCTTCACTCCTTCATTCCTTCACTTCTTCACTCCTTCACTCCTTCACTCCTTCATTCCTTCACTTCTTCACTCCTTCACTCCTTCACTCCTTCACTCCTTCACTCCTTCACTCCTTCACTCCTTCACTCCTTCACTCCTTCACTCCTTCACTCCTTCACTCCTTCACTCCTTCACTCCTTCACTCCTTCACTCCTTCACTCCTTCACTCCTTCACTCCTTCACTCCTTCACTCCTTCACTCCTTCACTCCTTCACTCCTTCACTCCTTCACTCCTTCACTCCTTCACTCCTTCACTCCTTCACTCCTTCACTCCTTCACTCCTTCACTCCTTCACTCCTTCACTCCTTCACTCCTTCACTCCTTCACTCCTTCACTCCTTCACTCCTTCACTCCTTAACTCCTTCACTCCTTCACTCCTTCACTCCTTCACTCCTTCACTTCTTCACTCCTTCACTCCTTCACTCCTTCACTTCTTCACTCCTTCACTCCTTCACTCCTTCACTCCTTCACTCCTTCACTCCTTCACTTCCTGTTAGACATTTGAAACCCCGGGTGATGGTGGGAACTCCCATATGAAAAGGTCAGGGATGCTTGTTGGAAAATTTGAATTTAACTTCTAAAGGAGACTAATATGGGAGTTACTCGAGCCTCATTAGATCCCTTAAAGATACCACTTAAAATAGAATAGGTGCGATTACTAGCCACTGTTTAATAAAGGATCTGGCGCGCACTTGTAGACCCAACTGGCGTACTCTAGAGATCAGCGGAAGTCAAACATAAAAAAAAAAAAAAAACAGTAGTTAAATGAGAGCGCTACTTTTAATTATTATTTCTTCGAGTGCACCCTAAAGGATACGTTGACAGCTAAAAATATTGACGTTTCGTCGTCAACACCCTAAGTGAGACTAGAATCTTTGATTTGTATCCGAGACCACGAACATCTCCGACCTTTTCATATAGGATTCCCCCCCCCCCCCGGTTTCGAATCATCGTTATCGTCTCTACTTAAAAACACGGTAAATACCGGTTTCGAATCATCATTATCGTCTCTATTTAAAAACACGGTAAATACATCAAGCATTAACAATTTTATATAAAAGCTACAACTTATTACGAATTAAAGACTATGTCGTTTAAGGCCGTTTCATAGTCGCACTGTACCAAGTTAGTTATTCTTTGAATAGACCAATTTTGATATATTAAAATTCAGCTTAAAACAATAGACCTCAGCACGATGCTCTGGGGAATAAACCCCACAAACTCTGTAGTTGTTCCCCAGAGCCTCGTACTGAGTTCTATTGTTTTAGGATGAATTTTAATATATCGAAATGCTCTACATTTAATAAATTTTCACACGTACGTTTTTATAAATAGAAGCTACATCTAATTATATAAATAGCTCATTTCCCCAGGGTGCCCCTCATACTGGTTTAACCATACTCGATTGCCTAAAAAGAAGACATTGAAAGTCACAAAATTGACGAGCTGTATGAATTTTTTAATGATTCAAGCCGTGATTAAATGTTTTAGACGATCAACTGTTATGACTGAGAATTGAGGAGAATTGCACTGTTTATTTATACGATATTGTAAATATATACACATAGATACGGACATGGCGAAATGAGGAACAGATAGCTGATAAATAGAAGAAACGACATTACACAAGGCTGGGAGTTCTGCAGTCTTTCATACCGCCTTGGAAAGGGAAGTAGCGGACGAGACATATTGCTGTCCTCTTGGTATAGTGACTCTACGCTGATCGCTTCTTTTTTTAAATTTCTAAGGTGAGGAAAGGTGACAAAGAGAGAAAGAAAAATCACTGATACTGGCTGGGAAAATCATTAACGACAAAAACGAGAGGAATGAAAATAATAATTATTACTTGCTTTGGTGATCGGACAAGAAGCGGTACTTTCTTTATAATTGTCTCGGTCTCTCGGACGAGGATAACTCGGTCTCTCGGACCGATAACTTCATGAATGTTTTCAACAGTGTTACATCTCCTCCTCTCTTTCTCTTACCGTTGCGTTTTGCACTATTTCTTAACAATGCCATTGAGCTTAAACTTTAACTTAACCTACGGATTAAAACTTCAAGTCAGTGGCACCGAAATTGCTACTGTTTACAGGCGATCCATTTTCCAAGTTGAGTGGCTCATAGCTACTTTGAATTAGACTTTACCTGCATATAGCGACTTTTGGGGGTAAACAGTTTCATTGATAAATTTCCTGTGGACTCGGAGTAGCCAATAGCTGGTTTTCACGAGCCAGACGTTCTTAGCAACCAAAAAAGAGACCTGGGATCCCGTGGAGATGTAGAACTTTTAGTCCTACATCTCCACGGGATATCCAGTGGCTTACAACATTCCAGTGTAATCATATCCCGGTCGGTGATCGTTTATGTTCCACAAAACGCGTGAAGTTTTGTACGAATGTGTCATAATCATAAAGTGTGAAATTATAGATACTGTAACACAATTCCATCGTGGCAGAAAGATACAAATCATTTTAATAGACGGCGATTCGGGAAATCGCGCGACTGACGTGAAGAATTTAGATTAAGAAGAAAAAATAACGTTGAAACAATGTGTTTTCTAGGTTGGGGCGCAACCGCCAGTTGAAAACTAAGACGCTTTGATACATTTTTTACTCTTGTAAAGCTACGGAGCACGTATAGATGAAACGTTTTCGCTAATCTCAGTTATCACTGTTATTCAGTAAGCGAAGTGACTATGCCCAGCAGCCCAGAAATGCCCGAGAGTCAGAACTGTTCTCAGATTTTCCACGGAAAGCCTGATTCAAACCTGTTTACGGTATTCTCTGTATACATGTTTGTTGCTTAGCGATTCCAAAAATAATCTGAATTTCCTCTAGTAGTCGAATTCGAAGATCCTGTGCACCGGCACTTTGAAAATCAGTTAATGTTATGGGCAGTCAGGAAACTATCTCAAAAATTATGGCAAAGCTCTCAAGAGCAAAAGAAATCTCGAGTACATAATCTAATCGTTTACGAGAAATGCCAAACGATTCTGGAAACAGCGCGACGGAAAAATCACTATCACGATTTTGTTACATGTCCCGAAGCACTCAGCAACTGTATTGCATGGACTTCAGCCTGGATGAACCAGAAAAGGATATGTAACATGTTCTTAGCTATAATGTCACGCACGACGGAAAAATAACTATGACGATTTTGTTACATATCCCGAAGCACTCAGCAACTGTATTGCATGGACTTCAGCCTGGATGAACCAGAAAGGATATGTGACATGTTCCTATAATGTCACGCACGACGGAAAAATAACTATGACGATTTTGTTACATATCCAGAAGCACTCAGCAACTGTATTGCATGGACTTCAGCCTGGATGAACCAGAAAAGGATATGTAACATGTTCTTAGCTATAATGTCACGCACGACGGAAAAATAACTATGACGATTTTGTTACATATCCAGAAGCACTCAGCAACTGTATTGCATGGACTTCAGCCTGGATGAACCAGAAAAGGATATGTAACATGTTCTTAGCTATAATGTCACGCACGACGGAAAAATAACTATGACGATTTTGTTACATATCCCGAAGCACTCAGCAACTGTATTGCATGGACTTCAGCCTGGATGAACCAGAAAGGATATGTGACATGTTCCTATAATGTCACGCACGACGGAAAAATAACTATGACGATTTTGTTACATATCCAGAAGCACTCAGCAACTGTATTGCATGGACTTCAGCCTGGATGAAATAGGAAAGGATATGTAACATGTTCTTAGCTATAATGTCACGCATGACGGAAAAATAACTATGACGATTTTGTTACATATCCAGAAGCACTCAGCAACTGTATTGCATGGACTTCAGCCTGGATGAACCAGAAAAGGATATGTAACATGTTCTTAGCTATAATGTCACGCATGACGGAAAAATAACTATGACGATTTTGTTACATATCCAGAAGCACTCAGCAACTGTATTGCATGGACTTCAGCCTGGATGAACCAGAAAAGGATATGTAACATGTTCTTAGCTATAATGTCACGTACGACGGATAAATAACTATGACGATTTTGTTACATATCCAGAAGCACTCAGCAGTCGTATTGCATGGACTTCAGCCTGGATGAAATAGAAAAGGATATGTAACATGTTCTTAGCTATAATGTCACGCACGATGGAAAAATAACTATGACGATTTTGTTACATATCCAGAAGCACTCAGCAACTGTATTGCATGGACTTCAGCCTGGATGAACCAGAAAAGGATATGTAACATGTTCTTAGCTATAATGTCACGCACGACGGAAAAATAACTATGACGATTTTGTTACATATCCCGAAGCACTCAGCAACTGTATTGCATGGACTTCAGCCTGGATGAACCAGAAAGGATATGTGACATGTTCCTATAATGTCACGCACGACGGAAAAATAACTATGACGATTTTGTTACATATCCAGAAGCACTCAGCAACTGTATTGCATGGACTTCAGCCTGGATGAACCAGAAAAGGATATGTAACATGTTCTTAGCTATAATGTCACGCACGACGGAAAAATAACTATGACGATTTTGTTACATATCCAGAAGCACTCAGCAACTGAATTGCATGGACTTCAGCCTGGATGAACCAGAAAGGATAGGTAACATGTTCCTATAATGTCACGCACGACGGATAAATAACTATGGCGATTTTGCTACATATCCCGAAGCACTCAGCAACTGTATTGCATGGACTTCAGCCTGGATGAACCAGAAAAGGGTATGTAACATGTTCCTATAATGTCACGCACGACGGAAAAATGACGATTTTGTTGTTGTTTTTGTTTCCTATAGCGTCACGCATTACTGAAAAATTATGTGGTTTTTGTAAAATATCCTGTAGCACTCGGTAACGTAGAAATACTGCGAGGACGTTTCCGTGGGCAAACCATGGCGGATTTATAATATGTGGCTATATGGTGATTTTACTATATATCTGGACTCGTCTTTCAGAAAACTGGTGTACCGTGGACTTCAGTCTAGGGTCTAACCCACGAATGAAAATAGCTATCTAGTCCCCATGCAATCTAAAAGCATGAGAATGGGTGTAAATTATGATATAAATAAAATATTAATCGGAAGACTTAACTTGGTGCGTTTGGCTTGTTGAGTTTTGAAGCTGTTGTCTTGATTCGATGCTCTAGGAGGTTGGTCAGGGGCAGCGCAAGCTGAAGACACTTTCTGGTTGTCTCTGTCGTTCTTGGGTGAATGAATTCATGTATAAAGCAATCGTGGCTGGCGGTTTCGTTTGGTTTTCAACAACTAATTATGGTATAAGGGAAAACCAATCCAAATGTATACGCGCCTTCTTTAACTCCTCGAGGCAAATTCGATTTGAAACTGGCTCAATTTCGCACAAATGCGTCAGAGAGACACCATATCTTCTAACTCAGAGGCAAATCTCGTTTTGTGTCCGTTTTCAACGACCGATGACGGGTTCATTCGAAGTCGAAGTCTCTTTTATATATGACCGCGCAATATTCCCGCGTTATGAAAATTCATTATAAAATGTCAGTTATGTGGCCAGATCATATCTGAAAATAAACAGGGTACTTTTGTACACAATTACTCTCACTGAAAGCAATTATCGCTAACCACAATAGAGCCGCAAATGTCTTGCGATGACAGCAACCTAACAGATAAATGACGTCACCTTATAGCAACCGGACCTGGCGAATTTTTGAGCTTCCGGTTAGCTCTGGCTCGTGATTGTTGTAAAATTTAAACTACAAAACTGTTGATCTTCCTGAGATTTTACTTTAATGATGTATAAGAGCAGCTGAAAACTCATTTTCATACAAATTTTCGTTTCGAATGGGTTCTTGGTTTTGTGATATACTACGCTTGAATTTCTAAGCTTTTGCGTGACTCGGAATTTACGCGACGGCCTAGAAAGCTGTCATGATGGTTAAAAAACTGACTTATTTCGGGGAATTTGGCTATCTGAACGGTTAATGTCTTAGAAAAAAGTATTATTTCAATGTTTTAGAGTTCCTCGAGGGATAAATTCACGTTTTTGTAGCAAAACTCAGTGACAGATGTTTCTGTTGGTTTCCGGCCGCCATGTTGGTGCCCATACGGATGGGCACCAGCGTGGCTTCTCCATACAAATCTCTATAAATTTGGGTAAAAAATTCCTCCGCATATCTTGCATAAGAAAACCAGCAATAAGAAAGCACGTAAGGCTCATCATGAAATATATACAGTCAAACCTCCCGTAAGCGACCACCCAAAACGTCAAACCTAGGTGGTCGCTTACGGGGGGTGGTCGCTTACGAGAGCTTACACCATAATAGGTAAAAAAAAAAGAAGCCTCATTGCATATGGTAACTGCAGGAACTTATATTATCCCGTGTTTTAAATGTAATATTCATTTGAAAAGTCAATTTCGAGAAAAAAAATCCGGTACTTTCCATTGAGAAATCTCCGTCTCTTGTAATACCCAGAAACGCGATAATGTTAAAACATCTTATTATGGAAATTTCGCTCTACTATCTGTCAAGCGCTCGTTTACGGGAGGCTAAAAACTAAAGACAATTTTAAACTGTTAGCTCTAAAAGTGGTCGCGGTTGTTTACAAGACGTGGTCGCTTACAGGAGGTTCCAACTATAGTGATTTGACTTGGAAACTTTATGTATGCAAACTGCAGTGCGCTGTCTATGAGTTTCTCTGTGTGTTTTCTTGTACACCATCTGTTAATCAAATAAAAAGCTCCGCCGAGTCTTTTTCTTTTTGCCACCAAAAATGGAGTCACAGGGATTGAATTTCAGAAAAGAAGGATTTATCAAAGTAAACTTTATTAACCACCATGTTTATCTTATCAAATTAACACAAGGCGAAGAAATAAGAAAAAAAAGCCTTCATTGTGGTGGCTGTGCTATAAAAAAGAAAAAAAGATTTTTTTTTATATATTACAATATAATTTACTTAACCAAATTACACTACTTTACACAACTTACACTACATTTCAAATAGACTACATTAAACTACGTTATACCGTTAAAAAAAAGGGTAATGTTTACAGGTTGTGACTCACTGCACAAGATAGCTTTTTTTTACTCAATGTAGAATTGCTGGTGATCGTCTCAGTTGCTTCTGGAGCATCTGTTTCCTCTGGTGCTTCAGTTGGTTCTGTTGTGTGATGTTTGGGAGAAACGAGTGGATAAATCATAAATAGACAAAATCACACCGGGTCAGCTGTCGCCATTGCAAAAAATAAACATTTGGGAACTACTTTTGTGTTTTTAATCTAATGGAGCTCAAAATTTGCAACATGATAGACCAACGCGTGTCTTTTGATTTGGTTTTTTTTTGTGTGTGATTTTAACGGCTCTTGGCGGGTAAACGACGCTACCAAAAAAGCAGCACAATGTTATTTTCACTTTCCGAATAAACTAATTCATGATTTTTTCCCTTCAAAAACCGTTAAAATCAATGCTGACCTCTTTATGCTGCCAAACCCGCCTTATAAATCACCTAGAGGCGTTATCAACAGGACTGCACAGCTTATCGCAAGACCTATATGATTAAAGGTGATCGACAATCTGCAACCAGTGGTATTTCCTTGCCAACGTGTTAAGGTTGCAGTATACCTTCAGGTCGGCAATTTCTTCAAATTTGGATTTTTGGGTCAAAGTAGTGGTCGAAGAATAATCTCTAATTCCTGGAAAAATTTTTTTGAAAAGACTAAATATTGGCGGAGAAATGGCGGTTTTACGTTTTCGCCGGAAGGAAAGGTTTACATCTTGATTGACAGCCCTATGGCGCGTATGCAATCAACCGAGACGATTTTCGCGGGAATTACCTGTACGGATGTCACGAACTGACTACTCAGTTGATCAGCTTTGTTGTTCTGACTACCAAGCATTTTTGGTATTAGGTGTAATTTTATTAAGTAATAAGTGAAGGTAGACCACTTTAAAAACACGGACCAGTTCGAAAAAGCGAAAACAGCGAACAACGAGTGAAAATACATCAATGAGTGAAGATGCGAAAGTTCGCCACGCGGATGAGGCTATAGCTATCGTATAAGGCGGGGGAAAAAATCGAGGTAAGAGAAAAGAAAGATTATGTAAAAATTTGGGAACTTGACAGCAATAACAGGGATGTTGACAGAGATTCCGATGAATCCGGTATCGACAAATCGTTGGACTCATTGAGACCCATTGAAATATTATCCATGCACAGTTGACCACGCACAGTTGCTCCGCCGCACTTTTTTTTTTATCAGTTTTCTTCGCCTAGCCACTCTAGCGTTCGTATCCTTTTTCGTCTTCCCCCATTTTCCCAGAGTGACCAGCTTCAAGAAGAACCGAGCTACAGAAAAATTATCTCTCCCCCTTCGGCGCCTTGAGCGCATTGAGAAACACAAGTGTTTCTTGGACATTCTATTCACCAGGACGTCAACGATAGTAAACTTTCCCTGCACTGATTGGCTCAGTTATCTGAGAACGCAGTTGAAGGCGTTTGTGGGCGGAGTTTGTTTGCAAACGAGAAGATTTTTCTTAGCGCTGTTTTCTCGAATAATTATTTTTGCTTGAAGCACACACTTTAAAGAGTTATAACTCAAAGGGAATTTGGGAATTGCCCTCAAATTTGGACAGTAGCTAGTTTAATATATAAACTACAAAATTGTGTCTGCGAATTGTTAATTTCGAAATATTTTTTCTTCGAGAGCGATTTTTGTACGATCACTCTACATTCTTTTAATCCTATTTCAAAAATGTTCTGTAACTTTTTACTGCAATTGAATATGGCAAAACGCAGACACGTTTTTTAAGCGCTTTGGGCCCTGAAACCGAGGAAAAAATGAAATTGGCGAAAAACAAAAATCGCTTTGACTTGTAACTTTCGAAAGGTGATTCGGGCGCTCGCATGTAGTGGTCGTGAAAAATTCGACGATTCATTTTATTTCAAAATTCTTGGTATAGTTTGATAGCCAGCTCTATAAGCTGTAATTTGATGTGTGCTTTAGGTATCTACCGCTTAAACTGTACGCGCTACATCGCTTGCACGCGAGACACCCCTGAAGATATACCGTAACCTTAAGCCCCAGCAAAATCATTTTCTCTGTTGTTTTTTTCTTTTTTTTTTTTTTTCTTTCTCTTATAAAGAAGAAAATTAATCAACACTTCGAGTAGACGCGTTCGGGAGTCCTTATTATACTGTCTTTGGTTGTTTATCCCTGACCGATACGAATTGCACTTCGTTCGTACAGATGTAACTGGTTGCATTAATTTTAATTAATTTTCAAGGTTCTTACTTTTTAAACATACAACGGATGAAGAGAAGATATCCGATATAGATAAAATCTTACTAATTTTCGTGGTTACTGGAAGTGACCGTAATGTCATCGAGCCTGTTTGTAAGTAAGTAAGTTAGATAGTCCGTAACTCTTCGGATCTCACGAAGCGAGGCCGAAAATACCTCGAGATTTTCTCAAGTTCTTTTGATCGATTTTCACGTTTGAAACGGAGTTTTAGAGAAAATAACTACTTTTACTGTTTAAAATTTGTTCCGTTTAATTTGTTATTTCTATTGGAGTGAAAAAATTGCGAATTTATTAGCAGACATACAGCGTTACGAGGCATTACGAATGACTGCGATCTCTAACCGCCTACCGCACGAAGGACATTGCAGACTCGTTTTCCTACTCCCTTCGACATGACGTGACATCGTTTGGATAATTACAAATGTTGGTGAGCAGCCGCAATGTATTCTCAGTTTTCCATCTTTCTTTCTCATAAAACCAGGCATACATAGCTTTCACCGAATGTGCCAAAGTATTTTTCTCGAAGAATCTCGCAGGATTTTTAGCGGTTTACGAAAGGTTTTGATTGGAAATACGGTTATTACGTGCCCTGAAAGCATCCATCGAACAAATAAATGTACATTCCCAAATTGATACAGTTTATTTCATAATACCCGGAATTAGATGTAATGTTTGTTTCATTATAAATAGTTGTTTCAATTACAAATGGAAATTGAACTATTTACCAAAGGTAGGATTCCTCGACAGGATTATGAAACGCTCTGCTGACAAAAAGCCATCTGAACCAAGTCGATAAGATCTCTTCATACGCGAATTCTGGATTCTTTATTATTGAAATACTGACAGATCAGGAATGTTTGCTTAATTCATATAAGCTTATATAAAGATAATTTCAACGTCGTTTGTTCACCATCGTTTAAGCTTAATAGGATAATATTTCTACCATCTCTAAAGGATACCATTGGTTTTGTGAAAAGCTTTTAGGTAGCTCGAGTAATTGACGTCGCCGTCCTAAACGAAAAAGCATTTTGTCTTTGGCCGTTCCCGTCCTGGCTTCCCATCCTCGCATCAAACATATGTGTCAAGCACTTAAATTTCAGAGCAAATATTTTGCAATAAAACAAAAACTCCACAACTTTTTTTTTTGTACCATTGTGGTTATTGACTATCCAGTAACCACATTTCCTCTCAGAGGGCTTTTGTTTTACTAGCACGAAATAGTTTCATGATACAGAGCAAAACAATTCTTAGTCATTAAAAGGTTGTAAGTAATGCAAGTATGGATAGTAGAAAATAAGCTGATGCTTTTAGAGGATGTACTAAACAGTGAAAATAAAATATGTCCTTGTTATATTACAACTTACCCTGTTGAGGCAAGGGACTAGCTACGAGCTGTCCCACAAGAACTGCACAAAGGCAAAGAAGACTGATTAAAGGTCTCATTTTCTATTGCTTGTTCTTGATCTTTCTTGTTACTATGCTGGTGGCACTTCTTGTGAGTCAGTTTTAGTTAAGCCGCGTGCAAATGATTTGAGATCGGAACCCACGATATAAGAACCTTTTTGGGATGCCAATATAGTTTGTTAAAAAAATTGAAATCAATCAGAATATAATTATAAGTGCTTTCAAAAATAATAGAAACATTTAAGCCGTTTCCATGAGAATTTGGAAGTAAATGCGTAGATTTTAATTCTGCTGGCTGTTTAAGAGAGCTTACGCAAGAGTATGAAGTAATGCCTTGTCCCAGTATTTTATAATTTACCAATTATTTCCTTATTTGTACATAAATGTATTGTTTTTTTTTGATCTTGTTGCTAGGTAACTGAAGGGAAACTCTACGTCAGCCCCTTACTGGCTGCTAACTAGTCGGACGATTATTTATTTGTAGATGCGCTTTTATTAGCAGCACGAAGCTCACAGATGTTTATCTTACTAATGCTAAAGGACATAAGGACATACAAGGTATCTCTAGCTAATTGCCATTTCGTCAATGGCCATTAGCAATGGATATGCATACGCAATGTGGAATATTGTGTACTATTAACTGAAAACGGATGGTCTCATCTGTGGCTTTACCTTTTGTAAACAATTGTAAAGAGGTAAATACATTTACTGATGGATACTAGAAAGTGGTATCCAAAAATGATAAAAGAAAGTAATTATTAATAATTAATTAATTATTATTAATTAATTGCATGGCTCAAAAAGTTAAAATTGATACACCGAACGTTTTCGACAATAAGTCATCTTCAGGGTAAGTAGATGGCGGGCAGGCTCAGGGTCGCTACAGCTGTTAGCATGTTCATGAAATCGCACCTGCACATTTCCAATGGTCTCACAAATTACTTCTTTGCCAACAACTAATGTAGTAAAATTTATATTGTCTGCCAAGGGGTTTTGAAACATTGCCAATCGACACTTTTTCAGTGTTGATATTGCCAAAAGACAATCAGCGCTACCACGGGCAGAAGCGTCATCAACGAAAAAAAAAAAAAAAGTGTGAGCAGTGATCACGTCCTAAAAATGGGCAAGTGATCTGATACAGATCATTTATATTCCTTCGGAGATAGGAAAGATCACGAGTGTTGATTAGATAAAGAAATAAACTATCCCGCCAATTTATCAAGTTGAGTGAAAATTACCTCTGTGGCATTCTGAGTTGTTCATCCTACCCAGCCCTGTGTGCTTTTTGACATCCAATTAAGTATTGTTGGTCGGGAAACGAGTTCTAAGACAAATAAAAAACTCAAACATTTCATTTCATGTAATACTGTTTGTGGTATATTGGTATAATTGACCTTTGATATAAATGGTAGCAGAAGTTTACTTTTTTAAGCTAATTGACAGAAACACGTGATGAAATATATAAAAGCAGCTCGCAATCGATAACATAACATTTGTAGGCAATCAGACTTTCAAGAAGTCAAATTGTCTCGTGTTTTTTCTTGTCGAGGCAAGGAGATAATGTTTTGAAGTCAATACGTAGAGAGCAGATCGCAGAGACAATATTCTTCTTCAAAAGGAGATTGATCGTCGAATAAACAAGAGGCATTGAAAAATATGTGCGTATAATTTCACTCTCGCAATTTAAAGAAGCGCGTGTGCCTGACGAAGGGCTTCAGCTTATTTTGGAGACGGAGCCATTTCTATAGAAACTTCGTGCTTCAATGATATATAATATTTCTGCGGTTTATTTTCACGTAACATGTACATGTTATGACGTAGAGAAAATTACAATCAAGCAATGCTGGGATAGAAACCACCTATATGTATAAGAATATTGAAATGTCATTACACGTGTGTTTTGAATTTGCTTATCGAACAAGACTATTAGTCATTGGCAATGAGTACAGCACGGAGCTTAATTCATGAAAGGAAATAGGGCGAAAAAAATTATGATGCCAGGAGCCAATTGTTAATTGAGAAGCTCTAACCCATACGATATTTAGGACTGACGAGCGTTTATGATATTAACAATTAAAATGTACTTTATTGACTCACACATCACAATTTGATTAACCAAAATATTAATTTAGGTATGTCTGTATGCAAGCCAAGTCGTCCATCAGGCCGAGCTTAACTCGGTTCCCGTAGTAAATTGAAGCGACTAGGAGTATTTCTACTCTCCCCTGGATGGGATGCTTGTGGACCATCGCGGTTACGTTACCCCCAAAACAAGATCTCTTTGGTGATTCTCGACATAGCTAATTAGTTATGTCGAGATACACCAAAGCAATCTTGTTACCAAAAACGTAGGACATAATAGAACTGAAAATTGCTAGAAGGGAGTACAATCGCTTCTGAGTTCGAACAGGGTCGTTCTCCAGACAAATTGACTCTCACGAAAATACGGGCTGTGTTGCAGTCCGGGATAAGCTCTTTCAATTCGACCAGAAATTCCCGTTCGAATTTCCAGAAACGTCCAGTGGCGAATGGAGCATATGTGGAAAATAGGGAACCTCGTGGGGTTCATAGCTAAATTTGAATAATTCCCTTCTCGGAGTTTTGAGTGCAAAAGTTAGTTATAATACATACACTTAATGAATAGCAAAAAATACCACAAAACGTAAGGCCAACAAAGGAGAAATGGGCGCGGCGACTTTTGTATTCGCAGGAGCCCGTGACCAAAGGCTCCTGGTGTCCGGTTTTTACCAGTAACAAGAAATCCATCAATAAGTACACACACTCTTAGGAGCTACTTAAATAATTATGTATAAAATGCATGCAAGGAATTCAATGGAGGATAAAGGCGCAAAGTAACTAAGTGGAAATGCATGGAGCAATATTTCAAACAAAATGAGCCCTTCATTCTTAACTGAAACAATGAAGAAATGATAAATGATGCATTGAACAGCTTTATTCGCTGGAAAAGTTGAACCATTTACAGACTTCAAGAAAGTTGGTTAAATCTCTGTAAAATGTCCACATTTCCTTTGTAAATTACAATCTCTGTAAATTTGCACACTTCCAGAGATTTTGTTATTTCTATAAATAGTCTGTAAATTTTAGTACATGTTTCACTTTGATATCGCATAAAATGTCCATGTAATGTTGCTATTTTTGTTGTAAATGTTTTGTAAAATTTACAGACATGTTGTAGCATTTAAATAAATCTCTGTAAAATCTCCACATTTTCTCTGTGAAAAGGGTAGGAGAAAAAATCTCTGTAAAATCGAAAACATAAAATCTCATAAAATAATATGTCTGTAAAATTCGAGTTCAAATAATATCATAAAATTTTATTAAAATCTGCTTATTCATTATTTGTAAGGGAATTTTATTGTCTTAACTGTTTGCCCATGTCAGCAGCAACCGTTAACATAGCAACAGCATTTTTGATGTGCTGTTGAAGACAAATTTAGTGTTATTTTTGAATAATGTATCATGCAGTGTCGGTTTCCTTGAACAGAAGAAAAGCGTATCTTTTTTTTATAATTCTTACACTTTCATTTTTCCACTTATTATAAGTTCAACTTCCAACGCTTTCTACATCAATCAGCTGTAGATGACAGTGGGTTCTGTCGAAACATGTCGTTAAAAGTTTTGGCGTTTTCTATAAATGTTTGTGAATGTTAATTCGGGTTGATTTTTTTGAACCATCATCGCGCTTGTACCAGCGGGACGGTATAAATTTGTTTGTGCGTTTGAGGGTTATCAAGCATTTGTGGTGAAAGTGCCAAAAAAAATATACATGTATATTTAGCCATTATCACGGCTCTTGATTCTTGATAGTAACATGGAAAATTGCCTGAAAATCATGGTGGGATTGATTATTAAATTGCCTATGAAGTGAAAAGTGTTTTGGTGTTGCTCTATCGCTTGTTATGACTACTTTTCGAAATTACCAAAAGCGAATAATTTTAAAGAGAGAAAAATTTGACTTTTTGCTGCCCAAAGTTCGAATTTGACAACCGATAGTGGGTCCATTTTGCGCGCGGCCAAAACGAATGTATTACAAGGTCGTGACGTAGGAAATCGTTCAGACGACTTCATCTCTACTTTCCCGACTCTTGTACGTTGGAACTTTCACTAGACGACATATCCATCACTATCTGACATTTTACTTACAAAAAAATGGCGAACTTTTAAGAAATCTCCTTTGGCAATTCACGTAGCTACAGAGGTGAAGTAGGGTAAACAAATCGCTGAAACAATTTCCTACGTCATCCCGTGTAAACTCGTTGCCAGTCTCCGGAACCACAGTTTTGCTATACTGAGCTCACTTTGGGCGGCAAAAAGTCGGATTTTTCTCTTTGTAACGTTATTCGCTTTACGCAGTTTCGAAAAGTAGACATAACAAGCGACAGGTAAACGCGAAAAAAAAAAAAAAAAAAAAAAAAAAAAAAAAAAAAAAAAAGAATTCACTTCATAGGCACTTTAAGTAAAACCCTTGATCTTTGGATCCTGAAAAGGAAACTCAAGAAAGTATACGTGACGCCAAACAAAGATCCCAGGCACATTTTGAACTGTGTAGATTTTAAATATGACAATGAAACTTTACAAATTGTTGAGAAACAAACATATTTAGGAATAGAAAGTACGTCATTTGGTCGTTACACCTATGCAAGAGAAGTTCTTAGCAAAAAACCCATCAAAGTTCTCTCTAGATAATAAATCGATCTTTCTCTAACACGGATGATACAGCATTAATTACGATTAAGAACAAACTCTTTAATGCCCTAGTTGAACCCGTGTTACTTTACGCATGCGAAATTTGGGGGACCGGAACTATTATCATACAAAACACCTTTTAATGAAAGTAAAATTGAACAAGTGGTTCACATAAGCTTTTGTAAACAGTCATTAAACGTTCCATGGTATACCAAAAATATTGCTTGCAAGGCAGAGCTTGGGCATCGACATAAAAGTATCAATCTTCAGCTACTGGCAAAGATTGAAGCATTCCACCAACGTTTTGTTACAAGAAGCATTTCAGTATGCAACAGAACATGCACCTTTCTTTGACATTCAACAGAATGAAGAAATCAATAAAAAGTGTAAAGTAAAAGAACCAGCAACCCAGCGACACAACAAGAAGGCACGATTAGTTACAAAGAAAACCCTCAGGGATCAATATTTACAGAGCTGGCTTGAAACCTAGAATAGGTCTTCAACAAGTTCAAGAGAGAAATTTACACAAAAGGAAGTTAAAAATAATTATCAATTAGAAAACTACCTGACATTAATTAAAAGGCCAGTACGCAGAATTAGCCTGACAAGGCTTAGATTAGGATGTCATGCATTACGAATACAAACTGGCAAATATGAAAATAGAGGAGCACGAATCCCAGTAGAAGAGCGAACATGTTTAGTTTGCAAAGAAAATTGCATAGGGCATGAACAACATTTCTTTGTGTATTGTCGGAGGTATACCACATTAAGACATGAACTGCACTCAAATATTTTAAACGCTGACACCCATTACCCTAGTTAAAGTGACCACGACAAGACGAAGCATTTACTTAGAGCAGAAACACGGTTACGTCTAAAATTATAGGAAAATATATCTATTCGGTGTTTCAAAAACGGAAATAGATTCTTGGTTCACAAATGTAACAAGTGCTATGAATTTTTCTAATTAACTGAAAACGGATATGGTAAGTGTTATTTTGTATTTTTGCTAATTAATGTTAAACCTTTGTTGTATGTAGACCAATACCTCTCTTTGGAGAGTAAGGCGCAATAAAGAATACTATTACTATTACTATTACTACTACTCCTTCACTCCTTTATTCCTTCACTCTTTCACTCCTTCAGTCCTTCAGTCCTTCAGTCCTTCAGTCCTTCAGTCCTTCACTCCTTCAGTCCTTCAGTCCTTCACTCCTTCACTCCTTCACTCCTTCACTCCTTCACTCCTTCACTCCTTCACTCCTTCACTCCTTCACTCCTTCACTCCTTCACTCCTTCACTCCTTCACTCCTTCACTCCTTCACTCCTTCACTCCTTCACTCCTTCACTCCTTCACTCCTTCACTCCTTCACTCCTTCACTCCTTCACTCCTTCACTCCTTCACTCCTTCACTCCTTCACTCCTTCACTCCTTCACTCCTTCACTCCTTCACTCCATCGCTTCCTGTTAGACATTTGATACCCGGGGGATGGGGGAACTGGGATGGTCGTCGGAATATTTGAATTTAACTCTTAAAGGAGACTAATATGGGAGTTGCTCGAGCCTCATTAGACCCCTAAAAGATACCACTTAAAACGGAATAGGTTCGATTACTAGCCACTGTTCAAGAAAGGATCCCACGCACACTTATAGACCCGACTCGCGTACTCTAGAGATCAGCGGAAATCAAACCTAAAAAACAAAAATTAAATGATAGCGTTTCTTTTAATTATTATTTCTTCGAGTGCACCCTAAAGGATACTTTGACAGCTAAAAATGTTGACCTTTCGTCGTCAACACCCTAAGTGAGACCAGAATCCTTGATTTGTACCTAACACAAAGAGCATCTCCGACTTTCTTTTTCTTTTTTTTTCTTTTTAAGTAATAATAAAAAAAAATAAAAGACTTAATTTAACGAGGGTGACATAATTTACTGGTTGCCCAGTAGTTTACAATATGGCCCTCCCTAATTTTACATAAAATCATTAACATGTTATATACTTATGAATAGTGATTAAAATTTAAATTAACTTAATACAAATAAGATCTAGAAAGTGCTACTAATTACAAAGTGTTCTAGTGTAGCATTTTGTTTCAGTAGCTTCAGGCGTACTTTTCCTGTGAATTGTTTGTGCAATGTAGTATCACGAATGGAAACATCAACATTATTCCAAAGGCGAGTTGCGCTTGTACGGAAGGTCCTGCAACCTGAAACTCTCTTGCACCTAGGAATAAATAGGTTATACTTGGTTGCAGCTTTAGTGTTGTAGCTATGAGTGTCCTTTAGATAATGTATATATGGAATAAAGTAATCTGGAAAATGTCCAAACTGATCTTATGTAATAGATCAAGCTTTCTGCCACGTATGATATCGTCTATGGGGAGCCATCCTAATTTAGTAAATAGCTTCACAGAGTTATCAGAAAACTTAGCATCAAGTATTAATCGCGCACACCGTTTTTGGATTCTTAGTATTCTTATTAAATTCTCTTTGGAGCGATTACCCCAGACAGTACAACAGTACTCTAGGATAGACTTGAAAATTGCATTATATAACATCTTCCTACAGTGAAGTGTTAAATAACCTCTTGCTCGCTTTAAAAGACAAATTCTAGAATTTAGTTAACTGATTAGATAGTCAATGTGTTGGTCCCATTTTAAATTTTTGTCAATCTTAACTCCAGGAGACTTAACTCCAAGAATATTTTTATATAGGAGTTCCACGCCCCCGGTTTCGAACATTCACCATTTAAGGCCGTTTTATAGTCGCATCGTGTCAAGTTAGTTATATTCTTTGAATTTCTGACACAAGTAATCAATATCTTACCTCAGAAATGCTCTACGTTGAATAAATTTTCGACGTACGTTTTTTTATAAATAGAAGCTACCAGTAATTATCTAAATAGCTCATTTCCCGAGGATGCCTCTCATACAGGTTTAACCATACTCGACTGTCGAAAATGAAAACACTGAAAGTCACAAAAGTGACGAGCTATATGAAATTTTCGAATGATTAAAGCCATGATTAATTGTTTTAGAAGATCAACAGTCAAGCGAATTGAGGAGAATTCCGCTGTTTATTTATACGATATTGTAAATAAATACACATGGGTACGGACACGGCGAAATGAGGAACAAATAGTTAATAAATAGAAGAAACGACATTACACCAAGCTGGGAGTTCTGCAGTCTTTAATATCCCCGTGGAAAGGGAAGGAAAAAGAAAAAAAAAAAAAAGAAAAACAAAAGTTATTACATGTTTATCTTATCAAATGAACACGAGGCCAAGAAATAACGAAAATAAAGCTTTCATTGTAGTGGCTGTGCTATGTTTGCAGGTAATGACTGACTGCACAAGTTAGCTTTTTTTACTTAATGTAAGATTGTTGCTGATCGTGTTGAGGACATGTTTATAGTTCTTAATCTTCATTTAGTCGTCCGCCAGTCTTCGCCTCTTCTTACTGTACTACTTTGCCTCGGGTTCTTCCGTTGGTTCTTCTGTTTCCTATGGAGCTTCTATATCATCTGGGGCTTCTGTTGCTTCTGGGGCTTCTGTTTCTTCTGGAGCTTCTATATCATCTGGGGGTTCTGTTACTTCTGGGGCTTCTGTATCCTCTGGAGCTTCTATATCATCTGGGGCTTCTGTTGCTTCTGGGGCGTCTGTTTCGTCTGGAGCTTCTATATCATCTGGGGGTTCTGTTCCTTCTGGTTCTTCAGTTGGTTCTCATGTGTGATGTTTGGGAGAGACGATAGAGTAAATTATAGGATAACTCATAAATAGATAAAATAATACCGGGTCAGCTGTCGCCATTGCAAAAAGTAAACATTAGGGAACTACTTTTGTGTTTTTTAATCTAATGGAGCTCAATCTTCGCAACATGATAGACAAACGCATGTTTTTTGTTTTGTTTTGTTTTTTATTTTAATGTTCTTGGCGGGAAAACAACGGCACCAAAATGGCAGCAAAATGCTATTTTCACTTTCCGACTAAACTATATAAATTCATGAATTCCCTCCAAAAACCTTTAAAATAAAAAAAAAAAAAAAATACAAAAACACATCCATTTCCCTGGATTTGAATTGTCTCTCTATTCCCTAATGACTATTTTTTGGCAGTGAGAACTGACCCGGCGTGAACCATGAATAACACAGAAATGTCTTATTGTTTTTTGTTTGTTGTTTTTTGTTTTGTTGTTGTTGTTGTTGTTGTTGTTGTTGCTTTCTGTAAATCAAATACATATCACTAACAGTGGCTTTCGATTGAGTGTCGAATGTAGCCAAGCAATTACTTTTGTTCTGGTTTTGGTTTTACTACGGTTTGAGATTGTCTGAGTAGTTTAATTAGTCAGTAATTGGTTTGATTTTGGTTTTACGATTGGCTTTACGACGCTCAATTGAAAACCTCTCTCAGTAGCTAGCATATTTACAACACATTGTTGCCTAGCTTTAGGATATTTTTATCAGAAAAGGGAACGCCCTGATCATTAAAACTATTGTATTGAACTAAAAGTACAAATTAATCACAGAGCTGTATGCAGTCATTGAACTATTCTGTTTAACATGGGGTGTCTTATTTATTGCATATAGGTGATATCAAAGCTTAGTAAGAGCGGAACAGGTATCTGTTCTGGCTAAACAGCAAAATGGAATGTGATACGGCGACCTTCGGTGTTCTATTTTTAGCAGAATAGAAAGTGAAAACTTGTAAATGAAACGGTTTTACGGGAGTTTCAGAAGAAAACTCGGGAAGCATTGGATATCATACAACCATAAAGTCACAGTAAATCAACAAAATCATGTTCAGTTGAATGCTGGCTCGGTTTTTTATTCATCTTGAACAAGAACCCTCCGATAATTCAAAATTATTTTGTAAAGTATAATCTTAAAATGTTGAACTCTAGATGCGCTCAAACCCGCCTTATGATCATCTAGAGGCGTTATCAACAGGACTGCACAGCTTATCGCAAGACCTATACGATTAAATGTGATCTACAAGCTTCACCCAGTGGTATTTTTCCTGCGAATGGGTTAACACCCAGCAAAATTATTTTCTCTGTTGTTTTTCTTTTTTTTTTTTTTCTTTCTCTTATAAATAATAAAATTAATCTTCACTTTGAGTAGATCCCTTCGGGAGCCCTTATTTTGCTGTCTTTAGCTGTTTATCCCTGACTGATACGAATCGCACTTCGTTCGTACAAATGTAACTGGTTGCAAATTTCAATTTAAGGTTCTTACTTTTCAAACATACATCGGATGAAGAGACGATATCCGATAAAGATAAAATCTCACTGATTTTTTACTAGCACGAAATAGCTTCGAGATACAGAACAAAACAATTGTTAATCATTGAAAGGTTGTATGTAATGCAAGAATGGGAAGTTGAAAATAACCGAGCATGATGGTTTTGGAGGATGTACTAAACAGTGAACATAAAATATGTCTTTGTTATATTACAACTTACCCTGTTGAGGCAAGGGACTAGCTACGAGCTGCCCCACAAGAACTGCACAAAGGCAAAGAAGACTGATTACAGGTCTCATTTTCGTTGCTCGTTCTTGATCTTTCTTGTTACTATGTCGCTGGCACTTCTTGTGAGTCAGTTTCAGTTAAGCGTGCAAATGATTTGAGATCAGAAACGACGACATAAGAACCTTTTTGGGCTGCCAATATTGTTTGTGGAGGACTTGAAATTAATCGCAATATAACTGTAAGTGCTTTAGATAATAATAGAAACATTTAAGTCGTTTCCATGAGAATTTGGAAATAAATGCGTAGATATTGATTCTACTAGCTGTTTAACAGAGCTTACGCAAGAATTTGAACGGTTATACCTTTCCCCAGTATTTTATGATCTACCAATTACTTCCTTATTTGTATATAAATGTATTGTTTTTGATGATGTTGTCGCTTGGTAACTGAAGGGAAACTATATGTCAGCACCATTTGGCTGGTAACTAGTCGAACGTCTATCTATTTTTAGACGCGCTTTTATTACGAGCACGAAGCTCATAGATGTTTATCTTGCTACTGCTTAAGGACGTAAGGACATGCAAGGTATCTCTAGCTAATTGCCATTTTGTCAGTGGCCATTAGCAATGGATATGCATACGCAATAAGAAATACTGTGTACTATTAACTGGAAACGGATGGTTTCATCTGTGGCTTTACCTTTTGTAATTAAACAATTGTAAAGAGTAAATACATTTCCTGATGGATACTAGAAAGTGGTATCCAAAAATAATAAAAGGAAGTAATTATTAATAATTAAAAAAACAATTTCTATTTACAAGGCTCAAAAAATTAAAATTAATACACCGAACGTTTTCGACAATAAGTCATCTTCAGGGTAAGTAGATGGCGGGTAGGCTCTGTCAGAGTCGCTACGGCTGTTAGTATGTTCATCAAATCGTACCTGCACTTTTCTGATGGTCTTACAAATTACTTCTCTGCCAATAACTAATGCAGTAAAATTTATATTGTCTGCCAAAACTTTTTCAGTGTTGATATTGCCAAAAGACTATCAGCGCTGCCACGTGCAGAAGCGTAATAAACGAAAAAAAAAAAAAAAAAAAAAAAAAGCGTAAGGAGTTACCATGTCCTAAAAATGGACAAATGACCTGATACAGATCATTTATATTCTCTCGGAGTTAGGAAAGATCACGAGCGTTGAGTAGATAAAAAATAGACTATCCCGCTAATTTATCAAGGTTAGCGAAAATGACTTCTGTGGCATTCTGAACTATTCATCCAACCCTGTGTGCTTTTTGACATCCATTTAAGTATTTTTGGTCGTGAAACGAGGTCTAAGACAAATAAAAAACTCAAACATTTAATTTCATACAATACTGTCTGTGGTATATCGAGTATACTTGACCTTTGATATAAATGGTACCAGACGTTTACTCTTTTAAGATAACTGATAGAAACACGCGATGAAATATATAAGAGCAGCTTGCAATCGATAATATAAACATTTGAAGGCAATCAAACTTTTAAAAAATCAAATTCTCTCTTTTGCTTTCTTGTCGAGGCAAGGAGATAATGTTTTGAAGTCAATACGTAGTGAGCAGCTCGCAGAGACAATGTTCTTCTTGATGGGGAGATTGATCGTCGACTAAACAAGAAACATTGAAAAATATGTGCGTATAATTTCACTCCCACCATTTATAGAAGTGTGTGTGCCTGACGGGTGAGAGCTTCAGCTTATTTTGGAGACGGAGCCATTTCTATAGAAACCGCCTGTTCCAATATAATATCTAATGTTTCTGCGGTATATTTTCACGTAACATGTTCATGTCATGACGTAAAGAAAATTACAATCAAGCGTTGTTGGGATAGGAGTCGCCTACATATATAGGAATATTGAAATATCATTACACGTGTGTTTTAAATTGCCTATCCAACAAAACTATCAGTCAATGAATACAGCATTCCGCTTAATATATGAAAAGAATGAAATAGTGCGAAAAAACTATGATGCAAGAAGCCAATTGCTAATGAAGAGCCTCTAACCCATACGATATCTAGGACTTACAAGCGTTTACGATATTAACAATTAAAACGTACTTTATTGACTCACACTAACATAAATTACTTGAGAAGTATTATACACATTACAAGTTGATTAAACACAATATTAATGTAGGTAAGTCTGTATGCAAGCCAAGTCGCCCATCATGCCGGAGCTTAACTCGGTTCCCGTAGTAAATTAATTGAAGCGACTACGAGATATTTCTACTACCCCCTGGATGGGGTGCTAGTCCATCGCAGTTACCCCCTGTTTTGAGTTCGGCGGTACTCATTTGTACACCTGGGTGGAGAGAGGCACTGTGAGAGTAAAGTGTCTTGCCCAAGTACACATCACAATGTCCCCGGGCAGGGCTCGAACGCCGGACCGCTCGATCCGGATATAAGCATACTAACCATGAGGTTAATAATCTAAGTAATTGCCAATTGGAGCCTTGAGGCCAACTGAAGGGAACCGCAAGTTTTTCGAGTTAACCCCCAATAGCTATTAAGAGGCTGTCTCTGTAAAAACCGACTACTGACACTACGCGAAAAGCCAAATATTTGGGCCCGAATTCGCTCGAATACGGATCGGCGCACGCCGCGTATGCCGTAATGTTCTGACGTATTCGATTACGGCTGACTCGAAATACACCTGGAATATTCTATAGGAATCCGGCCTGTTTTTCCGTATTCAAATTTAATACTCCTAAATGACTCGAAGTGTTCAATAAATCGTACGGGCCACGTTTTGGTAGATTAATGTTGCACTAGATGTTCTTCGAAGATACAGCGTTCATTTATGACTCGAACATTTTCGAATACTCTCAGTTGTTCGAGAGTTTGCGACTGGAACACGAGATGCACGACGCCACTTCTGACGTGAACGTCTTCGAATACTAACGAATACGTCAAGTATGCTCTAATTTTCGAGAATCGCAGGCTATGAGTACGAAAGTTATGTCACTTTTTTCACAGCCAAAGATGTCTTGCGTCGTCAAGAACGGGTTTTATGCAGGTAATATACGCTACCGCGTAGTTCAGTCAGACAACACGCTAGTGTTCCGAAGCGTGCGACTGGAACACGAGACTCATGCGAAGTATGAAAGTGTTCATGTTTGAATACTGAGGCATACGTGAGGTTTTAAGGTACTTAAACGACACACTTCAATTCATATCTCCTGTTCGACTGGAACACGAGACTCATTTAAAGTATGAAACGTATTCGCGATCGAATACTGACGCCAACGTGAAGTACACACAAAGAGAAATCGCTTTGTATTGATTATCCCGAAATCGTCGGTCAAAACCGAATGGGGGGAATTCGAAGTTACAACAAAGTGTGTAAATTTCTTGACTTAAGCAAAACACATGAGCTGCGCCGACAGCATGAACCAAAAAAGTACAATTGTTCTGGTCAACGAACAAATACACGATCGTGCTCCTGCCGTATGCCCATATTCGATAACAATTTTCCAGGTCCACGTCACGGTTGTACACGCCATGAATACTCTAGAATTCTATAGCTTTGGCGTCAAGATCACGTATTCGAGGATAAACGTATACACGTGCAGATCGCACATACTTTGAATTCATAGTCTAAATTTTCCTTCCAGGAGAATGCTATGCACCCGAACTGTTACCTTCTTTTGTAAAGTTCTTTCTACAAAGGGTTCGCCATCATACTCTAGGAGTACGACAGATGTGTGGTATACTTTAACGAAAATCCTCGAACGATTATAAACGGAGCGTATTCCACCATATTCGCCACGAATATTCCAGGTGTACGTCACGTGTTGTTTGCGGCTTGAATACTCTACGATTCTATTGCGTCACAATCACATATTCGAGTCTGGAACTGAATACTCTAGAATATTTTGGCTTTCTCGCAGTGTGATTTTACTGCAAAAATTCGATTTTTCTCATAAGCTGGGATTTCGAAGCCCTTACCTAATCAATCACTAAATTGAGTTTTACTTGATGAAAAATTATATTTGAATTTTTCTGGGATTGATTGAAGTTCGGTCCACTCGACACAAGTTGCGTGCCTGCCGAAACTGGAAAAATAGCTCACATTGCTGGCGCTCTAAAAAAAATAATATTCGCTCAAAAGTCCCAATTCTTTTTTTCAACTATAGATATATTATGGCAGTTTGTTTAGCCATGTTGCAATTATAATTCAATGTGTTCCTTCAACGGTTAAAAGAAGATTTTCTACCCGTTACATCGGGTTTCTTTTAATTATTATTTCTTCAGGTGAACCCTAAAGGATACTTTGACAGCTAAAATTTTTGACCTATTTGGTCGTCAACACCCTAAGTTAGACCAGAATCCTTGATTTGTACCCGAGACAACGAGCATCTCCGACTTTTTTTTTTTATATAGGAGTTCCACATCCAAGGTTTCGAACATCCGCCGTTTAAGGCCGTTTTATAGTCGTACCGTGTCAAATTAGTTATTCTTTGAATTTCTGACGCAAGTACTAAATATCTTACCCCAGAAGTGCTCTATATTGAATAGGTTTTCGCCGTACGTTTTTTGTAAATAGAAGCTACCTCTATGATAAAGAAATTGCTCATTTCCGGAGGGTTCCTCTCATACAGGTTTAACCATACTCGACTGTCGAAAAAAAAGACAATGAGAGTCACAAAATTGACGAGCTGTATGAATTTTTCGAATGATTAAAGCCGTGATTAAATGTTTTAGACGATCAACAGTCAAGCGAATTGAGGAGAATTCCGCTGTTTATGTATACTATATTGTAAATAAATACACATGGATACGGACACGGCGAAATGAGGAACAAACAGTTGATAATTAGAAGAAAAGACATTACAAAAGGCTGGGAGCTCTGCAGTCTTTACTATCGCCTTGGAAAGGGAAGGGAAAAAAAGTTATTACATGTTTATTTAATCAAATGAACACAAGGCTAAGAAATAACGAAAAATAAAGCTTTCATTGTGGTGGCTGTGCTATGTATTTATGTATATAAAAATGTTTGCAGGTTATGACTGTACAAGTTAGCTTTTTTTACTCAATGTAAAATTGTTGCTGATCGTGTTGAGGACATTTAGTCGTCCGCCAGTCTTCGCCTCTTCTTACTGTACTACTTTCCTTCGGGTTCTTCAGTTGGTTCTTCTGTTTCCTATGGAGCTTCTATATCATCTGGGGCTTCTGTTGCTTCTGGAGTTTCTATATCATCTGGGGGTTCTGTTCCTTCTGGTTCTTCAGTTGGTTCTGATGTGTGATGTTTGGGAGAAACGATAGGGTTAATTATAGGATAACTCATAAATAGATACAATCATACCGGGTCAGCTGTCGCGATTGCAAAAAATGAACATTAGGGAACTACTTTTGGGTTTTTAATCTAACAGAGCTCAAACTTTGCAACATGATAAACAAACGCATGTTTTTTTTTTTTCTTTGTTTTTTGTTTGTGTGTCTGTTTTTTGTTTTGTTTTGTTTTGTTTTGTTATTTTATTTTAACGGTTCTTGGGGGGAAAACAACGGCACCAAAATAGCAACAAAATGTTATTTTCACTTTCCGACTAAACTATATAAATCCATGATTTTCCCTCCAAAAACCTTTGAAGTCAAAAGTCAAAAACACATCCGTTTCCCTGGATTTAAATTGTCTATCTATTCCCCAATGACTATTTTTATTGTGGCGACAGCTGACCCGGCCTGAATTATGAATAACACAGAAATGCCATATTGTTTTTCTGTTGCTGTTGTTGTTGCTATTGTTTTTTCTGTTAATAAAATGCAGTGGCTTATGATTAAGTGTCAAAAGTAGTCAGGCAGTTACTTTTGTTCTGGTTTTGGTTTTATTGCTGCTTGAGATTGTCTGAGAAGTTTAATTAGTAAGTAATTGGTTTGATTTTGATTTTACGATTGGTTTTACAACGCTCAATTGAAACCTCTCTGTGTAGCTAGCATATTTACTGGCTCGGTTCAATTCACCTTGAACGAGAACCCTCCGATAATTCAGAATTATTTTGTTAAGTATCATCTTAAAATGTTGAACTGTGGATGCTGTCAAATCCGCCTTATGATCATCTGGAGGCGTTATCAACAGGACTGCACAGCTTACCGCAAGACCTATACGATTAAAGGTGATCAACAATCTTCACCCAGTTGTATTTTCCCTGCGAATGGGTTAACCTCCAGCAAAATTATTTTCTCGTTTGTTTTTTTTTCTTTCTTTCTTTTATAAAGAATAAAATTAATCTACACTTCGAGTAGACTCGTTCGCAGTCTTTGGTTGTTTATCCTTGACTGATACGAATTGCACTTCATTCGTACAAATAAAACTGGTTGCAAATTTTATTTAAAATTCTTACTTTTCAAACATACAACGGATGAAGAGGAGATATCCGATAGAGACAAAATCTCACTGATTTGTTTACTAGCATGAAATAGCTTTGTGATACAGAACAAAACAATTGTTAGTCATTGAAAGGCTGTATGAAATGCAAGAATGGGAAGTTGAAAATAACCGAGCATGATGGTTTTGGAGGATGTACTAAACAGTGAACATAAAATATGTCTTTGTTATATTACAACTTACCCTATTGAGGCAAGGGACTAGCTACGAGCTGCCCCACAAGAACTGCACAAAGGCAAAGAAGACTGATTAAAGGTCTCATTTTCTGTTGCTTGTTCTTGATATTTCTTGTTACTATGTTGCCGGCACTTCCTGTGAGTCAGTTTCAGTTAAGCGTGCAAATGATTTGAGATCAGAAACGACGACATGAGAACCTTTTTGGGCTGCCAATATTGTAAGCGCTTTAGATAATAATAGAAACATTTAAGTCGTTTCCATGAGAATTTGGAAATAAATGGGCAGATATTGACACTACTGGCTGTTTGACAGAGCTTGCGCAAGAATATGACATCATACCTTTCCCCAGTATTTTTATGATCTACCAATTACTTCCTTATTTGTATGTAAATGTATTGTTGCTAGCTAACTGAAGGAAAACCATGTGTCAGCACTATTTGGCTGCTAACTAGTCGAACGTCTATCTATTTTTAGACGCGCTTTTATTACCAGCACGAAGCTCACAGATGTTTATCTTGCTGCTGCTTAAGGACATAAGGACGTACAAGGTATTTTTAGCTAATTGCCATTTTGTCAATGGCCATTAGCAATAGATAGGTATACGCAATAAGAAATTTTGTGTACTATAAACTGGCAACGGATGGTCTCATCTGTGGCTTTACCTTTTGTAAGCAATTTTAGAATTGTATGCGGCAGCTTAAAGAATGCGCGCAAAGGATTCACACGTAGATTGCGGGCAGGCTCAGGGTCGCAAGGGTTGTTAGTATGTTCATCAAATGGCACCTGCACATTTCTCATGGTCTCACAAATTACTTCTGTGCCAACAACTAATGTAGTAAATTAAATTGATATTGTCTGCCAAGGGGTTTTGAAACATTACTGATCGACACTTTTGCAGTGTTGATATTGCCAAAGGACTATCAGCGCTGCCACGTGCAGAAGCGTCATAAACAACAACAAAAAAAGTGTAAGGAGTGATCACGTCCTAGCTATAAATGGACAAATGACCTTATACAGATCATTCATATTCCTTCAGAGTTAGGAAAGATCACGAGTGTTGATTAGATAAAGAAATAGACTATCCCGCCAGTTTATCAAGTTGAGTGAAAATTACCTCTGTGGCATTCTGAGTTGTTCATCCAACCCTGTGTGGTTTTTGACATCCATTTAAGTATTTTTGGTCGTGAAACGAGTTCTAAGACAAATAAAAACTCTAACATTTCATTTCAGATAATACTGTCTGTGGTATATCGAGTATACTCGACCTTTGATATATATGGTAGCAGAAGTTTACTCTTTGAAGATAACTGATAGAAACACGCGATGAAATATATAAGAGCAGCCCGCAATCGATAATATAAACATTTGTTGGCAATCAAACTTTTAAAAATCAAATTGTCTCGTTTTTGTTTTCTTGTCGAGGCAAGGGGATAATGGTTTGAAGTCAATACGTAGTGAGCAGTTCGCAGAGACAATATTCTTCTTCATGGGGAGATTGATCGTCGACTAAACAAGAAACATTGAAAAATATGTGCGTATAATTTCACTCCCACCATTTAAAGAAGTGCGTGTGCCTGACGGGTGAGAGCTTCAGCTTGTTTTGGAGACGGAGCCATTTCTATAGAAACCGCGTGCTCCAATGATATATAATGTTTCTGCGGTTTATTTTTACGTAACATGTGCATGTCATGACGTAAAGAAAATTACAATCCAGTGTTGTTGAGATAGTAACCACCTATATGTATAAGAATATTGAAATGTCATTGCGCGTGTATTTTTATTGTGCTTATCCAACAAAACTATCAGTCAATAAATACAGCACGCAGCTTAATTCATGATGCTAGGAGCCAATTAATGAAGAACCTCTAACCACAGGCAGCCCAAGCTCTCTCTATGAACCACACAAGCAACACAATATGGCATCGAATTATAAGGGTTTATATGGGATTTTCTACAAGATATCCTTGGAGGTAGTTAAAAGTGAAAATTCTCAATAAAAATGGCTTACCTTGTTCCATACATGTGTTGTTTGCTCCTGGTGTGGTTATTTTACCGATTGAACGTGATTTAAGCGACTTTTTTGAATTCCGATTTTCCCTTTATAAAGAGAGGACAAGGCGAAACACCTCAGTCGGAACAGCCTGCCGAACGAAGTCAAAAATCCCAGGCTAAAATGTGCCCACGGCCACAAATCCACCGCAGAATTCAAGGGCAAAGGTTGATCTTTCATTTCAATCCTCTAGCCACACAATTGCAGCCCTGCGAGCGACACCAGGCGGCTCTTCGTGTCTCCAGTGAAACGATAAAACTATGGAAGAGCTCCGTGTCGTTTGATCCGTGACCCAACGACCGTTGAAATCGGGTTTGGGAACCTCGTCATGTTGGCAAACCAAGACTCGCGGGGGTACTAGACCGGAATTTGTCAACTAAACTTCTTGTAATCCCCTCAGATCGAATTTACAATGCTAAATAAAAATCGTACAGAACGCTTTTGCAAAATGGCTTCAAAACCAAAGAAACTTAAGATCAACGACGAAAGCTCCGTAGAAACTGATGAGATACAATCATTTTTGAAGTGGAAGTCGTGGTAAGTTTTCTCGTTTATGCACCTTTGATTTGTTTGTATAAAATATTTCCGAGCTGATAAACTAAATTTGCTTCTCTTAGGGTATTGTGGAATTACGAATATTGTGAGGAAACTGTAATGGAAGCCAGCAAAATTTTGTCTAGAGCATACGAAGAGAAAGAAATTGCCGTAAGCAAATTGAACTCTCTTTTGCTCGGGAGAATTCTTAACGAATTATGGGGAGATGAAGTTAAATTGGTGAGGCGAGGACCAAGTAACTCAAAGGTGCGTAAACGTGAAAACTTACCATGACTTCCACTTCAAAAATGATCTCCTCAGTTTCTACGGAGCTTTCGCCGTTGATCTTACGTTTGACAAATTTGACAAATTGCGGTCCAGTACCCCGGCGAGTCTTGGTTTGCCAACGTGACGAGGTTACCAAGCCGATTTCAACGGTCGTTATGTCGCGGATCAAACGACACGGAGCTCTTCCATAGTTTTATCGTTTCACTGGGGACACGAAGAGCCGCCTGGCGTCGCTCGCAGGGCTGCAATTGTGTGGCTAGAGGATTGAAATGAAAGATCAACCTTTGCCCTTGAATTCTGCGGTGGATTTGTGGCCGTGGGCACATTTTAGCCTGGGATTTTTGACTTCGTTCGGCAGGCTGTTCCGACTGAGGTGATTCGCCTTGTCCTCTCTTTATAAAGGGAAAATCGGAATTCAAAAAAGTCGCTTAAATCAAGTTCAATCGGTAAAATAACCACACCAGGAGCAAACAACACACGTCTGGAATAAGGTAAGCCATTTTTACTCGATGCCATGTTGTGTTGCTTGTGAGGTTCATAGAGAGAGCTTGGGCTGCCTGTGCTCTAACCCATACGATATTTAGGACTGACAAGTGTTTGCGATATTAACAATTAAAATATACTTTAATGACTCACACTAACACAAGTTTGAGAAGTATTATACACATTACATGTTAATTAAAGAAAATATTAATGTAGGTAAGTCTGTATGAAAGCCAAGTCGCCCATCAGGCCGGAGCTTAACTCTGTTCCCGTAATAAATTAAATTGAATTGACTAGGAGTATTTCTACTCTCCCCCCCCCCCCCCCGCCCCCCATGGGATGCTAGTCCATCGCGGTTACCCGCAGTTTTGAGTTCGTCGGTACCCATTTATACACCTGGGTGGAGAGAGGCATTGTCAGTCAGAGTAACGTGTCTTGCCCAAGTACATATCACAATGACCACGGCCAGGACTCGGACCCGGACCGCTCGATCCGGAGATAAGCGCCCTAACCACGAGGTTAGTAATTGTCAATTGGAGCCTTGCATTGAGGCCATAGGAATCGCAAGTTTTTCGAGTTAACCTCTAGTAGCCATGAAATCTTTTACATTTTTCGTGTTTTGGGGAATTTTCGGTTCACCCGAGCGAAGGTATGTAACGGCCATTATAAACACATAGATTTAACACAACTTTGGAATATAATTAAACAGGCACGAAAAATCTCTGTACAAAACAAACACCACTGTTACTTAAAATATTTCTTCATAATGTGCAAACCGATTTTTATAAACACTGATTTCGCCATCTGCGAGACTTTAACCACGCTCATCTCGTACAATTCGATGCGACATGCAGAAATGGGTCAAATTCAAACTGTAATTTTGAAAAAGTGGGGCATTCTATTTCCGTTAAACCAACACAGCCTCAAAATAGATACACTAGAAAATGTCACTAACGCAAGATCTCCTTGGTGAAATATTCATGGCCGTCTGAACTTCCCTAATTTCGATGGTCTCCATGTTTTCCCTCCATTTTGAAAGATTCTTTATCATGAAGCATTGCCTCATCTTGTTTCACAGAGATATCAGCTAAAATGATCAAAAAGGCGAACGGCAAAATCATTGGTCATACATTGTATTTCAAGTAAAGGAAAACAACAAAAACAAAAACAGCTTTGGGTGCACGGGTCTTAACACACCCTGCATCTGTCTTTACACATGTAGCTTGATGTGTGCTCGAAATTTGCTCGATAATTCCACCTGAACTAGCCGTCGCTGACACCTAGACTTCGGCTCCATTTAGCGCAAGAATCCGCTTAAGGTATTAATGTCATTTTCCCTTTCCTTACTAAACAACAACGATGATTTTTTCACGAGAAGGAAAGTGAACATCCGCCGATGAAGAACCATGTTTACCTCGAGAAACAAAGCGCTGACTACACTCAGAGAGTGGTCCTGTTGGCTCCTGCGCGATTTTGATGGGTTCTTGGGTCCAGAAGGGTGGCTCGTTAGTGGGTTTTAGTACAATCTGAATTTTGAAATACTTTTTCTCTCAGTTTGAAGGTTGAGAAATCAGGATTTCAATGTATATATAATCGTAAAGCTAAAACTCAAACTGTCTCAAAGCCGTTCATCATCTTTTGAAAGCATAAGAGAAAGCTTGTTCTGAATAGAGGCGTGTGCTGTTAATTTCATTAATTTCGTACTTTGCGCCTTTTTCTCCTCAGTTGACCTCCTTGCATGCATTTCATTTAAAATATATGAATTGAAAGGCGTCATCCTTTATCGGTGAACAGCTGCAAATAAATCAAGTTGTTCGTGTGTTGCAAGAAGTGTAGTTCACCGTCTGTCTATATGATATGACACCTGTGTTTCATACCAAAGTGCCACTGAGCTAATGATCGAAAGCGAAATTGTTTATTCCAGGAAAGACCGTGCAGGAGTTTCTCGTGTAACAACAGTGGTAACGAAAACAGTGATAAGGTTCTGTGTGTGAATGCCTACAACTAGTGTTGGGGCTTTCTAATTGGTTGGAGATGTGGAAAAAATGAAGGGAAAAAATCAAAAAAAAGAATTGCACAGGTGTGTTGGCCAACATACGGAGAGTATTTACGACAACTCTACGGGAGTCTGGAATGAGAATTTTTCATCACTCACAGCCGCATCCTTATGAAAGAAAATGGTATCATTAGCACCAACCGGCCTTTTGCAATCCCCTTTCAAATTAACATTTGGGCTAGCCCGAGAAGGGTGGGTCATCCGCAAGCTAAAAGAAAGAGTAGCCAGGTTGATTCTCAGAAGAGGTGAGGCAATATCTGAAATCCAAGTCCAGAGTCTGTAATACCACTGGGAGGAAGAACGATCAGGCCAAGTTGACATTTGTGACTTCTGTGACTACTGCCTATGAAGGGGAATTTCACTTCGTTACAGTTTCCACACTCGAAGCCATTTGCACGTTTTTCAATCTTTCTTTTAAAAAACAAGATTGCTTTGGTGTCTCGCGACATAAACACCAAAGCAATCTTCTAGCTACTGTATCTATTTTTAGGCTGTGTTGGTTTGACGGAAATCACGAGAATGCCCCACTTTTTCAAAATTACAGTTTGAATTTGATCCATAGTTGCATGTCGCATCGAGCTGTACGAGATGGGTGTCGTTGAAGTCTCGCTGATGGCTTGATTCGAACTCAATGTTTAAAGAAGTCGGTTTGGCACATTATGAAGACATATTATAAGTAACAGTAGGTTTGATTTTGCAGAGATTTTTCGTTCCTGTTTGATTAATTTCCAAAGTTATGTTAAAGGTAGTCGTTGACAATGGCCGTCACGGGCCTTCGTTTAGGTGAACCGAGAATTCCCTAAAACACGAAAAATTTGAAAGATTTGGTCGAACGGATTGTGGTTTTAGTATAAGTACATGAGTGTCTTGTAACACATAAAATATGAGCGAAACTTTTAAGAGTTAATACTAATTAACAAAAATAGTAATAATAATAATAAAAAAATAATTAAAAAGTAAATGACACAAAGGACTTGCACTAGGCCCACAATGGGCGACAAATGTAATTGAGACACCTATAAAAAACTAAACTAAGCAAGCAGTTATTAACGACACTTGAAAATTAAAGTAACTAGCTTGCAATAGTAGGTTAATGCGTGGAGTCTTTTCGAATGCAAATGGTGTTTGTCTCTTTTTAATGACATTCCCCCTACACGAACCTCCATTGCAAGCTAGTTCCAGTTCATTACCGAGGATGCGAAAATGGTCAATTCCTCGCTTGCCCCCAGACATCCAATCCAAGATGGCGTCCTTTCCCTCTAGGGTATTAGACTAAGCCATTTACATCGAAACTACCATGCATTAACAAAAACTGAAAAATGATGAACAGAGAAGACTAAAAATAAAGTACAGTAGGGGGTATTATACACAAAACACATTTTTTTTAGGTTGTTTTAAACCTCATGTGCACAAGCATCTTCCATGGATCGAGGAGCCCCTTCCCCCACCTCCCATGGTTAGGAGGGGGAGGAGTAGAGATGTTCGATACAATACGCATCAAAATGTTGTTTTTTTTGTTTTACAAGTAACATGAGCTCGCTCTACAAGGTGATATATATTTGTTGTTTATGACGTCACATGCACCCAGATTAGTTCTGTTCTCTAGTCGATGCGAGGGGGTGAGGGAGGTGTAACATTCGAAACGAAAATTTCTTACTGGTGACGTAGGTCTACTGCGTCAGTATGGTGGTTCTAATTAACAATTAGACCCGTAGCCCTTGCGGGCTATGGGTCAATAGCCCATGAGGCGAAGCCGAATGGGCTATTGAACCGTGGCCCTTGAGGGCGAAGGGTCTAATTGTTTTAGTATCACCCAACTAGTCGGACAGAAAAAGACAATAATAAAGTTAGCAAATGCAAGTTCAAGAAATATTTATTTGGGAAAAGCGTCACGCTCGATTGCGCCAATTTCGCTACTCGAGGACTATTACTAATAGACCTCTAGTAGCGTAGTCAATTAAAATGTAGGATTTGCATTAGTCCACTAGTTGGGTGATACTAATAGCTGTTACTTGATGTTTAAAACTGAGCAAAAGACATCCAGCATATATAAATGGGAATTGGCTTGAAAACGTTTGTTCAGATACCTTTATCTACCAACATATTAAATTTATCAAGCTGTGACGTCCCCTAGATTAAGTTTAAGTTGTTAAATGTTAAAAATAAGTTTAAAACAGTTTCCAGCACTTTCCAAGACGTTCATGTAGATTTCGATGTAATATTATTACCACTCTATGTCGTTTGATGCCAGAATCATGATAAGAAATAACTTCCCAGTCATTGGTGAACATGCTGGTGTCATTTTCTTGGCACAATAGGTTACCATAGCTACCTATGACCTGCTAAAAACACCCTCAATTTGAGCAAAAAGCGCTTATAACGCAAGAACGAGCTTAGTGACCCCAAGTTTGTTTATTATCGAATTGCGATAAGCATGATAAGATGCAACTTTTTACAAAGATTAAAAGTTTCTGTTATGAGGGTTCAGGCCCACCTAGCATTTTCGAACCTTCGTTAAGTTGCATCCTATCATACTTATCGCAATTCGATAATAACAAAATGGGAGTCACTGGGCTCGTTTTTGAGTTAGAAGCGCTAAAAGCTAAAATTAAGGGTTGATTGTTGCTACTTGAGTACCAATGACTGGGTATTTGTCTGACACCATTATTGTAGGATATCTTGTTAAACAGTGGTAGTATTGATCGATAAAAGTATAGCTGTTAGAAACGTGCTGGAAACTGTTGCCAGCCTCCTTAAGCCGAGTACAGTGAGTTCTATGTCATATGAAGCTCTTCTGTACTCGAAAATATCACAATAATTCTGCTCAGATACTTCAGTTAGTGAGAATGAAGGACTCAGAAACATTACCAGTCGCTAAGCTTGAGTCACTTGAAACTGCAGGAAATCAACGTCTAAAAAGTACTCAAATATGGGTTATTACATTTGAAAGCAATAGGTTAAAAAATATCTAGTTTGAATACAATATCCTAAAGATTTATTTAAGAGCTATCACAAAATTTCTACGTATACCAGTTGCATTTCCGTTTCTGCTCCCTTTAATTGACATACTTGCAGCTGATTTAAAAATAGCATTCAAAGTAGAGCTATAGCTATAGCGGTCAAACGTTGCGATTTTCCTTGAAACTAATATGCAAAAATTTGGTGTTGCAATAGGCCTTTCCAGCATTCCAACAAACAATGGTGCCGAGTCGCGGTCAGGGTGAATAGAAGTAAATGCAAATGTATGAAAATGCCCACCCCAACCTCGCTCTGGTGCTATTGTTCGAACGCATGGAAGTGGAATGCGGAAAAGGTATATTATTTGAAAAAAAAAAAAAAAAAAGAATTTTAGCTGGTGGGTCCAAGATGGTGGACAGTTTGAAATGTATGACATCAATGTTGCGTTATAATTGCATGATTGACATGTGCTGATCAGTAAAGTAACAGTTTTGGATGTTTTACACAACACATACGCTTGAATACTATTAGTTGAATACATGTGTGGCAGCACCCCACAGGCTCACCAACGAAAAAAAGTAAGCACAATAGATTCTTTGCATAAATGGCCGTTACATTTGAATAACAATACTTATAAATCCTAAGCGTCACATTCATGTGAAAAACATGCGTCTGGAAACATAAGTAAGAGGCTAAGGATGTATAAAGTATTGTTCAAATTTAGGCGCCACTTATGCAAAAGGACTGTTTTTTAAGTATAGGGTTGCATAGGCAAATCTACAGCAAATGACGTTAAGATATGATTAACACATAAATTATTGTGTGGGGCGAATAACGACCATTACAAAATTCAAAACTACAGAGTAAATCACTGGGAGGGAGAAGTCGTGGGTACAGGAAGAGGGTTAAGAAAAAAAAGATGAGTTAAGATATGATGACAAAACTTTATTTAACCACGCTGAAACATCCTTTAGTCCTACAATGTCGATTCGCACGTAAACTAACTTGGTAACTAACTAGCTGACACAGTCAATTACAAAATAATATATTTAAGATACACAAAAATATGCTTTTCAAGGATTCCAATCTCTGGTGTTTGCGGCTTCACGGCCCTAATGCCCGGAAAAAGCCATCTACCTTCAAGGTAAAATGTACTTTGACACCAAAGTTTACCGTAGAGTGGTTGCAAAAATACATAAATGAAAAGTTGGGAAGCAGATGAAAAGCACACTTGTTTTAAAATGAAAACGAATTACACGTGTTACTGAAATTACTAAAAAGCTTAAATTCAGTTCTATAATCCTAGTTAAGGTCAGTTTTTATTAATGTGGCGCCGAATGACGCCCACACATTCATTCCATTTTCAAGATTGCCGAAAGCCATTACATAGCCAACTATCCAATCAAAACTCTAATTGCGGTCGTTAATGCACACTAAATAATTATGATCAACAAAAACTGCCAGTTTAATTATACCACCTTTGTTGCAACTTCTACGCCTTAAACAATTTGCGTTTTTCCCCATGAAAGTTGTAAAATATTTTATACATAGAGGGCATTGTGGATTCTTAGTCTCAGACTAGGTCGGTATAGTCCTCCACTTTATAATTACACTAAGCTATTTTTTATAGTGGTGAAAGTCATGGTACATATCGTATATTTCTTTGAGATAATCGTCAAAGGTATCATCTATTTCAGACAGTTCAGTTTCAGGTTTTTCCCCTTCATCACGATCGTCGATTTCCTCTTCGGCTTCCTCTTCGCTGTCTTCTTCACCTTCATCACGATCGTCGATTTCTTCTTCACCTTTCCCTCTGCTGTCCTCTCCACCTTTCTCTTCACCTTCATCACGATCGTCGATTTCTTCTTCACCTTCCTCTCCGTTGTCCTCTCCACTTTCCTCTTCACCTTCCTCTTCACCTCCCCCTTCACCTTCCCCTTCACCTTCCTCTTCACCTTCCTCTTCACCTTCATCACGATCGTCGATTTCTTCTTCACCTTCCTCTCCGCTGTCCTCTCCACCTTCCTCTTCACCTTCCTCTTCACCTTCATCACGATCGTCGATTTCCTCTTCACCCTCCTCTCCGCTATCTTCTTCACCTTCACCTTCCTCTTCACCTTCCTCCTCACCTTCCTCTTCACCTTCATCACGATCGTCAATTTCTTCCTCACCTTCCTCTCCACTCTCTTCTTCACCTTCACCTTCTTCTTCGCCTTCCTCTTCATCCTCATCGCGATCGTTGATTTCGTCTTTGCTGTCTTCTCCGCCTTCCTCTTCCACTATAAAATAATAATCCAGAATTAAACAAGTACTAAAGTAGGACGTTACTGAAGAAAGTAATTGTGACAAAAAGTTCAAAATGCACATGTCGGGGCACGGTTGCCATGACATCGTGGAGAGTTGTCTCGTCAAGACTAGCCTGAAGCCCCTGAGTTGCAAAACTCCCTCTGGCTATGTGCGTACTGGACAAGTGGCAAACAAAGTTATTAATAATTACACACGCTATAGTTTTAGCTTTGCTACTTGCTTTCCGAAAGTTCTCGAAGGAATAAATGACGTACATTTTGCGATCAAGAGAAAGTTCTCTTCATAAGCAAATTGAAAGCACACAATTCTTCCAAGAAATTTTGATTAGAATTGAAAGCAAGCATGCTGAGAAGTTGTGAAAAAAATCTTTACCTTTTTCATTGAAGATTCTTGCCAGATCTAGCATTTTATGAATGTCATGGTCTGTAGAAAATACGGTATAAGAATTCAGTACACGTCTTTGAAAGGTCAACTTACTATATAAATTTAGCAAAGGCTAAAAGTTGAGCTCCTGATTACAATACGTTAACGTGGTTTGAGCCTGCGATAAAATCAAAGACCTGTACCTGGGAAGCTGTTTTGAGATGAGCCCGGGATATGGTCAAGTGATACTAGTCAGCGGAATTTCAGAGCCGAGCTGTTCCTAATTTGCATAAACCGTAATCGGCCCGTGGGAATTACGGCTGCAGATCTCGCTCTTAGCCAATCAGAGCGCGCGTTATATAGGCCACAGGCCAAAGCTACACAATAAAAATCTATAAGGAAAGGTCCTGGGAACAAGGTTATTGCAGAGTGACATTTTCACTTAACAGTACATGAAGGGACGTAGGAAAGGACGGACAATCACGTGACAACCAATTCTTTTTAGCTCGATGGGCTACCAAATTTTCCAAGCAATTGGGCTCCGCTTACACGGCTTCGGCGCACAGGAGCTTAGCTATAAACAACTAAGGAAACAATCGTTTCAAGAAGACTTTGTTACGAGTACAATTAACGTAAGCTGATAGGTTATGAAAGACTCACCTTTTTCATCGAAGAATTTTGCCAGCTCTAGCAGGTTATAGTAGTCTATAGGAAATACGGTATAAGAATTCAGTGTACGTGTGCTAACCATCCCTCTAAATGTCTTTGTCTCTGATATTGTTTCCTACTTTTATGTAAGAATGATATCGTTTTTGAACGACCTATACATACAAAAAAGAGGCATAATGTTTGAACTTAAAACCATAAGTTAAATCGAATAGTATAAGGTGAAAATATAAAGGCGAAATATAAAATATCGAGGCAGTATAAATTTGAAGACATGAGAAAAATATATTACAAAGAAAACCAAAGATTGAGTACTACTATATAGTGATTGTTGATGTTAAATTTTCCCACAAAATCTTCCATGAAGTGCAATGCTATAAACTTCCACTTTGAGCATGGAGCTTTTCGTTTTTTTCACTGAATCATGGATCATGTAAGAACTTTGAAGATTTCGGTTCGGTGAAACCAAACTTCCTTATGCTTTAATTCTGGCATATTTAACCCTTGGCGAGCGACTTACGATAAATACGTTTAATTTCACGGTGTTTATTGAGAGAAAAAACAAAAACAAAAAAACAAAAACAAAAACAAAACAAAACAAAAACAAAACCAAATAAGAAACATTGCAAATCACCTTTTTTTCCGAAATTCAGTGCGTATAATTTTACTAGAGAACATTACCATTTGAATCAATTGAATTCTAACGCGTGATATTTGTGTGATAGAAGTGTACAACGTGACCTGGTGTAATTAGCTGTTAACTGTAGGGCGTTGATCTTTTGACCAAATGGCGTTATTACGGTATGATGCGTTGGCCGGTCTACTTTCAAAATTATTTCACTTAAAACTGCGATCTTTAGCTTACTGACAGGAAAGCGAGGGTAAATGCGAACAACGTAATGGTAAAAACTCAGCGAGAGTCACGATCAGTGTCATGAATCGAAATGATACCCGTCAAGGACATTTCTCGAAGAAAAGTTGATTGGGTGTGTCATCAGTAAAGAAGGACTGCTATGTAGTAGTCTCCGTTGACTCGATGGTCAAATTTTCTTGAAAATGTTGGTTCAGCGTGTATTTATTGCTTGCCGGAATAATTGTTCAGGGTGTATCGCCGACTTGTCGAAACCCTCACGCTTTGTATTATTTGTATTACGCTTTGTATTGTCTGAACTAGTATCTTAGCATTCTTTCAAGAAAAAGTAATTTTCTTAACCTGTTATGTTGTCTCTTTCTTGCATCAACATCGACGTCTTGTACCGTATATCACAGTATTGCTGCCTTATATATTTTATAACATCAGGAAGAATTGGTAACTACATTTTACACTATAACGTGACACTATTTGGACAACGTGCCATTTAGAGCGGAAGATATTGTTTGTTACTGGGAAGCGAAATCCTTTTGTATTTCTTGCAGAGCAGTGGAAGCCACCAATAAGAAATCAGTCTCTTTAGAAAACAAAACATTATTTGCTAAAATTATTCGCAAGTGAGCTATGTTTTCACCTTGCAACGATTTTTTTTTTTTTTGAAAATTTTGTCGTGCAGAAACGTATTAACTGTAGACACTAATTTTGTAACTTGCATTTGGTGTCAATTAAGGGTAAAAAAATATTTCACTTATACAACTTACCATTTTTCTTAGGCAAAGGAACACCAGACAACTGTCCCACAAGAGCCAAAAGGCACACAAAAATCGAGGTTTTTGATGTCATCTTCTGCAGCTTGATCCTTCTTCCACAGCGGTTCTTCGAACAGTGATTGTTGCCCAACAATTTATGGACCAAGGCACTGGTAATAAATTATCCAAAACAACAACGCGATAACATGTGGGGCTCCAATATCAGCTGATAAGTCGTGCAGTACAATATTACATGTAGAACGGTCAAACATTCAAAAGGTGTGCGTGGGGATTTAGAAAAACGAAAGTAGTCGGCCTTAATGAATATTTCAAGCGCATTTTACCCATCACGCAAAAATTTCTTGTATGTGTATTTTTCTCACTTTACACATGCAAATAACAGTTAATATTACTCATGTTGTTGCTTGCTTAGTGGACGCTAGGGAAAAGGCTTAAGCTGTTTCTTATTGGCTAATTTTTAGAATAACAGTGGTGTATCGGAAATACTGTGAATTCCGTGTCCAAGAAGGCAATATTCCTTTCCAAGCGCTTAGATTGTCTCTGTAAAAGCATTGAAGGGTGTCTAAGAAGATGTTAGCCAATAGCTTTTTCGGCTTTGTATCTGAGGTTTATTCTTGATAATGGTCTTGGAGAGTTAAAAACACGACCGAGAAATACTAGCGGTCGATTACTATAATGAACACATATTTGTTTCACATTATTCAAACACCACAAAACAAAGTACGATTACCGCAAACAAACGATACTATAAAGACGACTATCCAATTGCAAAGAACAAATTAAAATGGCATGTTCCAATCGATGTTGTATTGGATCGCAAGTGATATATTTTTTCTGTAGGATGTTAGCAGCTCAAGCGTTTAAAGATAAGCACATTAGTAAGTGCTCTTGTTCATGGTACTTTTTGGTTAAATTCTCTGTCTTTCTTTCTTAAGGAATTAGACTTTCTTAGTAAGATTTTCTCTCTAAGCCAGAGTGTGGCGCACAGTTAAATGCCTCTTCGATTTTCCAAATGTTATCATATGCATCCTGACTGTTCAACCGACTGTCGCCTCAGAGACGGTGTTACTATATCACACAACAAAGCAAAACCACACACCGTTAACCATTTTATTTAGTTGTGATTGTAAGATATAAACTGTCTGCAAGGCAGTCAACAGGCCAAGGAAATAAAGTTCTAGAAAAATCGACAACCGTATAGGCTGTTATTTATGTCTTACTTCCAACGAATTTGTCGAAATTTCCCTGGGCATTTGAAATGAAGTGATTGACGCAATACAATACAATACAATACAATACAAACGCGAGAAAGAAATCTGGGAGTTAATAATCCTATATGAGGGTTTACAAAATGTTGTTATTCAGCGGTCAGTTGGTGGCTTCTAGTACCCGATAATGATCGCCGAGTACAAAATGTGCGAATGGCGGTTAACAGAAATCAAGAAGCTGATACACGTATATTTATTTGTTTTGTTAAGGTAAGTTAAGGTAAGTTCCGCAAATAGAAGTGAAAGAGACTGGTTACTAAGAAGCAAACATGCGGGAATGGACAAGCGGCTAAGGAACAGGTTCAGCACAGAAAATACTCTTAAAGCCTTTACTACAATTTTTTTTTTTTTTTCTGAAACACTGATAATGCAAAATATTTATTAATCTTAATAGCACAATTTACTTTACTAAAAAAGCACTTGTGGTAGAGAGCAAATTAAAGAGCGACAGTGAAGTGTAGAGCATTGTACGATGGTTGCTGTTTCTTGGCTAATAAAAGTTAATTTCATAGCAATCAATTAAGTGTATTGAGAGGGAAAGGATGACCCTAAAATCAGTTATCCGAGTGACATTTCTACGCCAGACGGGACGTCAATGGTCCTGAAGCGACCAGCTCTGAGGCAGCATGATACATTTCGCAGCGTACGATTGAATGTATAATTATATAATTGATTATATAGTTATATAATATATAATTGAATTACTTCCCTTTTTATCTCGTTCTTTTTGCACCTGTATTATTCCTAGGTTTATATTCTCTTTCTAAAAACTGTTATATTGTGCGAACATAAAATTCAAAAGGCGGCGTTTAACTACATTGCACAAATATTGTTTCAGAAATGTTTCGACCAACTTCTAGAAAGACGCTGCCATTCTGGCGCCTCCATGATATATTATTGTTTTCTGGGGCTGGGGCGTTGCTTTGCAGTATTTTATATATTGATTTGCTGGGCTTATGAGTGGTAAATCGGAACTAATATCGTTCGCTTTTTATACTGTCAAGCTTATAAATTACTTGCCAGCTAACCCATAATTTACAAAATAATCTCCTGTTCCCCCACTGAAGACATCCTGCCGAAGTTTATTGCTGCTTTCAATTCGATTTTTGTTCAATCAAAACAACAACAGCAAAATGTTTCTAACAAACCGGGAGGGACCGCGGCTCTCACCTCATTTTCAAAACGAGTCTCGGTGCGCAACTTTAATTTTCATAACGAAATGAGTTTTTCTTGCGCGTTCATTGTCTTGCAGATAAACCATTTCGATATGAAATTTTGTGCACTAGGACTCGTTTTGAAACAGAGGTAAAAACACGGAAATGACACATTTCGATATATTTTCACATCGAATTTAGTGGACGTATAAATGATTTCTTTTGTTTTATTCCCCTAAGCCTAGGCGCCAAGTGAGAATTCAAATATGTCCAAATTGGCCTATTTTAGACATACATTGCAACCGCTAAATTCGAAGGATATTTAACGGAATTAATGGCAAATATTTTGACGTTAGTGATGTTTGTTTAACATTTTTAAAGGGGCAGCCGTTATTTGTGTATTTATTTTTTCTCCACTTATTCGTTATGATTATTGTTTTCTGATTGGATCTGCATTTTATGCCCCTAATTTACTAACAATCCATCAAATTAAGTAAAAACTTGTAACTAATTCATCAGTAAAAGTTTACTAATTTTAAAAAGTCAGAATCAAAAATTTCGTTTCCTCAAATTTTGATGATATAAAACATTTTCCTATAGAAGCTGAGCTACTACTGTTCCCTAGACCCGTTCTTCAACGTTACTTAATGAGAGTGGTAAATTTAAAGCTCAGGCCACTAATAACAAACAAATATTTAACCAGAAATCGCGGTCTTCTCAACCATGTTGCAGTTTTTGAGTTTATATTTTGGCGTTTGGTGGAAATATTGATAAGAGACGGTTTGGCAATGACATATATGGAGAATAATATATGGGCGCGCGTAAAGTTGAAATATACAGATATATGGAGATATAACGCCGAAAGGTGAAGAGATATTCCATACCCACAAGCAACCATGTATTATTTTGTTTATTATATAAGCATACCGATAACGACGTTTTTTTTACTATTTCCCGAAGATTTCCGACCACTTTTGGAAGATTTTTGAAGGTCATCCAAAAATTGTGCTTTGGCCACAGGAACATTTCTGAACATTTTTCGAAAATGTCTGAAGATTACCGAAGATATCCCAAGATAACCGGCGATTACGAAAGAATTTTAAGGAAGATCCGAAGCTGTTTCGATTATACACTAACATATTTAAGTACAGTTTAAGGGTCAAACATGACATCAGTTAAGTCATTAATATCTTCATGTCAGGATATGGAAAATACGCCACCCGAGTCCCCGGATGAAGTTCCATATGAATCTTTCGAGTGGTCTATTTGAGAAAACAGATGTCGTCGCAATCACGACACATTAAAATCAAATGTTAACCAAAAAAATATGTTGTCAGTAGAATTCAAGAGACGTTGACTTCTGAACCTTCAGTTTCCTTCAAGCTCCAAGAAACCTGAACCTTGAGGCTCCAAGAAAGACCAAAAACGGCCGGATGAAGAGGGTTACATTTATAATTAATAGCCGACCTGGACCTCTGCTCCTTTCTATTTAATTCGTTAACTGATAGGTCTCTTATAAAAATCAAATGTGCATTCGAACTGAACCTAGGCCTGGAGCTTCGAATTTCAAGATTGATTGAGAGCCACTGGTAGGACCGTGCATGAATAGGTTTGCATTGATTTGAAAGGCCAGATCACTTTGAAAAGTAATTAAACACTTCCCAAAAATATACATAAAAATTATGGTAAACCCAGTGTTACAAATAAATTCACGAATTTAATTCGACATTTTCTAGAAATCATTGCCAGGAATATATTTTGACTTGTATTCAATTAGAAGAATATTGAAAATTGTTGTCATTGAAGGATCCTGCTATGGTCACCAATACATAGCAAGAGAAGGTTTAATTTACTATCAGCGTAGACAGAAAGAAATAATGTTTTTTTCTCCCGATTGAGATGCGAAGGTGAAATAAGCATTTGCTGGCACGAGGCACCACGTCGCCTGGGTACCAGGTTAGATGGCGCCTCTGGTGTCCTGGGGCTGCAAAATCAGTGTTGCATGCCTCCAAAATGTTGCCAAATCAATGTTGCATCCTCCAAAATGTTGCAAAATTAATGTTGCATGCCTTCAGAATGTTGCAATTTGAGAACTGGAACCTAATTGAAAACTGTTACACAAGAAATATTAGCAATGCCACATGAAATTACAATGAAGTACCTGCCCAGAGGCCTTATTTTTATTTTTTCCTTTATACTCACAATCTTTTCTGTTTAAAATTTGACTTATTTCTCTGAGATTTGGGGTGTCTAGCGACCCAATTTAACTCCCACCCTCTTAATCGGCCACTGGGAGATCAAATTTTGAGGAAACTATAGGGTAGGCTTACTGAAAGATTTAGGGTGAAGGTTATTTAACGAAGTTGTGAAGAAAGTATCAGAATGAAGTTGACGTAAGCTTGCTTATGGGTGTACTGCACGATACTTTGCTAAACGATATTATGAATATTTTCTGTTGGAATTTACTAATAGACTCTAGGAAAGTAAGATGAGTTGATGCTTTTCGACAGGACGTTTTGCCATAAACCAAATTTTTGTCGACTTTAGGGAGGAGTTTCTGGACGAGCAAAACAAAATGCAGACTGGTGCCTAATAAAACAGGGGGTTTAATGGAGAAGAGCACGAAGCACGATTCACGAGTGCAAAGCGTGGAGCGTAGGGACCGGAAATAGACACGTAGAAATAGCACTGTTTATGCTCTTCTGCCCCCTTGCAAGGATTGATATAGCTGTATAGTAGAAATGACAAACTCAATTTACTCGTACATACTAGTCTTGACATTTATTTATTTCTTTTTCAATTTTATCTTAAAAAATAGCTAACCAATCAGACAATAATTTAACTTCACGTGCCTAATGCAGTAAGTGATCGACTTGTGATATCTGCGGGTTTCGTTGGAGAGTGCAAGACAGTTCCTTTTCGTATTCATTATCCTGATTTATGCACGTGTCCACTGATTTTCATATGCATATTCGCATGTAGACTTTAGGTAGTTTAACTCAGTCGTCGTCATCATCCTCCTCCTAATCATCGTCGTCGTCATCATCGTCGTCGTCATCATCATCGTCATCATCGTCGTCGTCATCATCGTCGTCATCATCGTCGTCATCGTCTTCCTCTTCCTCTTCCTCCTCCTCTTCTTCCTCTTCTTCTTCTTCTTCCTCTTCTTCCTCTTCTTCTTCTTCCTCCTCCTCCTCTTCCTCTTCTTCTTCTTCTTCTTCTTCTTCTTCTTCTCCACTTTCCTCTTCTTCTTCTTCTTCTTCTCCACTTTCCTCTTCTTCTTCTTCTTCTTCTTCTCCACTTTCCTCTTCCCCACTTTCCTCTCCCTCTAATTCTATAAAAATTATTGAATTTTTAATATATTGTTTAACTTGTAAAAGTTAACAACAAAAAGTTTATTTGCTCTTGGTGTCACTTAAGTCATTATACACGTGATTAAGTTGTGTTTGTTGGTTATCATGATTAATTTACAATATTCACGGTGGGCTGAAACAGAGCCCTAAATCTTAGGATCCTCTAACGAACACGAAAGTTCACTAACTTAAATTATAGGAGTAGCTTTGTTTTCGTCACGTGCGCCTTCAGTTAACAGTATGCTTACATTTAATCGAGGTAATTGAAACCTCAGCTTCTCAAAGCACAAACGAAATTTGTTTATATAAAAACATTTTTTGTTCCATTGTTTGGACACCCAAACCTCGAAGGCTGTTTTTGATCTAAATACAGCAAAAACGCCACAGGAAATGCGATAATATTGTTGAAGTGACGTCAGTAAACGGAAACACATTTTCTAGCTGGAAAGGGTGTGGGTTTACAAGTAAGTGGTCTCTTGTAAGCCCACTTAATTCTGAAAAAATGAGGTGTCGCAAAACCTCTGTTTATGTGAAAAGCTGGTCTAGAGCTAGTACAGGAAAATTAGAAAAAAAAAAAAATGTTAAATTTTTAATGGCCTGTCTTGTCCCGAGGCAGCGGGTTTTCGTCATAATGGCTCTGTTTTTACTTAAGCTGTTTGATGATATCATGAAAAGACAAATGAAATGTGAAATTTGCTCGTTATACATTACCCTTTAATCAACAGGGATATTCATACAACCGGCGACAGAACATTCTAGTTTACCATAATTTCATCGAAGTCTTTCTTAAGCCATTAAAGGATTGGAGCTTGCTGTTTTTGAATTTGTCATCAAATTAAATTTATTGAAAGTTCGATTGTTTATTAGCTGATTTGCTTTTAAAACTAAGCAGATCAATACTACCATGTTGCTCTCTGTTGGCATGTGATTTTTAAATAACATTTATAACGTATTGTGGTAGTTTCTCTAAGAGTTTCAATTAAAATGTTCTGAATTACTGAGAACAAGACGTTTTCCATTAGCCAAACTTTTTAAGCACTGCAAAACTATATGCGCGAAAGAAAGGGTTTCAAACGACTTGCTACTAACTCAAATACTACAAAGAAATGTTCGCTGAATTTAAACCTTGCCGGACTTTCAACGTGTCCAATACCTAAAATCAATTTAGTTAATCGTATTAAAACAGTTAATATCTTTAGTTTTGTTGATGTAGTATACGTTTCATTTCTAAACACAACGTATCATAAAAAAAGCCTGGGGGTATGATGTTTGTCAAAAACATTTTTCAGGTTTAAGTATTCATTGCGCGTAGGGACATTTCAAAACGCAATGACAAAATCTTTTTACAACTTACCAACTTCCTGAGGAAAAGGAGCAGCCCAAAGCTGTCCTGATACAACCAGGAGACATAGGATAACCAACAGTTTTGAACTCATCTTAACTTCTAGCTTATCTGGTCCTCGCTCCTTTCTTTAGCTGCACAGTAATAACATAAACTTCTAGAGTCCACAATTTATAGGCGAAGCGGATGGAATTTGAAATCCTTAGCGACAGTGCGAGAATGTTTGTGGTTGCTAATATTGGTAAATAGTATTGATCATCTAGTATTTTTAAGATCAAAGTGGGTGTTTTCCGACAGAATCTTCTGCTGAAGTCCACAACACTTATTCACCATAGCAATAAAACAACAGCGTCATGATTCGTTTATTGTTAACTTCTGACCTACCAACCCGCTACATATGCCCCAAAATACGCTGAGGACGTTTGTCATTGCTTTTTTAACATGTTAATGTCTGAATACTTTTAAGAGCGAATGTCAAGCTTACGTAATATTCTGATCTTCTTCGTAAGTATTTGTTGATTACAGTTCAACGCTCAAGCAATATATTATTGTCGTTACTCTTGCTGGCTAAGCTCACGGAAAAAGATATATTAATTTTGATTGGCTCGGCGCAGAGTTGAAATACTGTTACTTCCTTCAAAAGTATGACAATTTTCCTGCGTTCTTATGGTGCCACTCAAAGCATGTGCCTAGTGCATGATGCGGTGAACTATGTAATGCACGCTAGGAACCAAGAAACGAAAGGGCCCATCCTTATTTAGCTTCTTAGACTCGGTCTCTTAATCAAGTATGCTTGAGTATAGATAAAAGTTATTTTAAAAGTATAGTTTGAGGGAATCGTAAAAACAAGCTCAAGCATAATAAGCGAAAGAAAAAAAAAAAGAGGAGGGGAGGGGAGTGGTGTTTAAAAATAAAATTTATATCGTTTACCTAATTTAAATGGGGTATACTAAAGGTATTAATTGGTGTTAATTCCAGGTGCGGATTTATTTTTTTATGGTTTTCAGCAGATTTTCTACCTTTTTTCATTTGCCATATACTTGCTCAGGCAAACTCGTTCCCGGGTTTTCTCCTCTTTTTGTCTCCTTTTTCCGCGTCAAGGGAAAAGACGAAAGTACTTTGTATGGTTCCAAGGCACAAATTAATGATGAAAATGTTATTTGTCGTGTTCATGAACTTTTTGAATGTTGGAAAATCTCTTACAAGCTCTACAACCTTTTTTTTCCCCTCCATTTGTTTACTCTGCGACTAGTCTATGTGACCTGGCGGCAGAACATAAATCTTGCCGCATCAGGCCCACTAAATCCGTTCGAAATTACATCATTTCAGTGTGTAATATCAATGTGTTTCAGTTGGATTTTGAACCTACTTTTCTCGCGAAGGTTAGAAATACGAGGTTTTCAAACTCCGGATAACTTGTTAATCCGGAGGTAACTATCGCAAGGTATTTATGCTCATTTCTCGTGTTACTTGGGGATAATATTGGCAGGAGATAAGCACGTGTTGTATGCCTGGAATAGTGTAAGTTATTATTATTTTTTTTGATTTTCGAAGTGGGACAGAATTGGGAAAACGTTTTTTTGCACGACAAACGTGATCGAGTAATATTGACCTATAACTTTCAGCAAATTTGTACTCCTCTTTTCTTTTTTTAAGATAGTGATGAACAATGAAAGCACGTTTTCCAGAAACACAGTTTGTTTCATCTTAACGATGTTATTACTCCATAAAATATAACGCGCGCTCTGATTGGCTGAAACAGCGTGCTTTAGCATACGGCAGATGCTCGGATTGGTGACGGTTAGCTGGCTTTCAAATTTTTGCTTTGGAATTTTGACAAATTGGACCCGAATTAAACATCCCCTGTGACTCAGACAAACGCAATGGAAATGAGCTATTTTTCCGCAGTAAATATGGCTGCAAGGAGACCATTGTTTAAAAAAAAGAAGTGTTAAAGCTGTGCTAAAATAACAAGTTTTGCTAGATTCCGACAAAACATCTAGCGAAATAAGCAAATTATCAGCTTAGCGAATGCTTCTATAAAAGACATTATAAATTATTTCTTACAAAGGCAGAAAATTATACTTAAGAAGTAAAACAATAACAGAAAACGCCAATTGAGCTGTCGCTGTTTATGATGAGAATCTTTATTTTTGTAGAAATGCTCAAACACTTACATGCAGTGTACGTAGTAACGCTCGTTTGCTTACTAGCGATCTCCAGTCATCTTAGCGAAGTGAACCTCAACAATTTCGTATCAACGTTCACCCGACGAGTGATCAGTTGAAAGCTTTCTCTGATATTTTCTCCTGTATATATACTCGGAGTAGTACCAGTGGGAGCAGTTTGGAGCAGTCCAACTTTGACGCTAGTTCGGGCAATCTTGCTGCAAACCGTAATTAAAATGTAGCTTCTTTCAAATATAACTCAGCATTTCGAATTTTCATCCGCAAGCTTTGAGCTGCTTGTTTCGTGATTTCCATGGAAAAAAGCACGTTTTCATGAGCCACAATGCGGCCGGATTCCTCCGGACTAAAAATATCTAGATCCTTATTTAAAAAATTAAACTAAATAGTGATTTACTTTGAGGCGATCGTTCTTCACTCGAAAGCCATTCGAAACCGAAAGCCTAGCTCAGTAAAGTTCAGTTTGTGATTGGCAGCTGTTGTCTCGTTAGCAAATCAAACTATTTGAAATATTCTAACAAGGATTGCTATTGGCTTATTTTAATTTAGCGCGCTTTATCAGAGAACAGATGCACGCTGACGCCCCTTTTATTCGTTTAAAGTTTGGTTTCAAAAGTCAGGTGAATTTGTCGGGATTTTTCATCATAAAACAAATAACGAGGCCTGGGCTGTGCTCTGTTCTGTTGCAAAGCACTAAGGAAGCGGTACATCACTCAAGAAGTAAGGAGAAACACTCTCGTCTTTCCCCCTACACTTCTTTCGTGCTCTACCGCCTCCTGCGTGCTTTACAACAGAACAGAGCACAGTCGAGGCCTCTTTAATTGTTAATTATTATATGCTCACAAAAAAGCATAACTTTCATCGTCTTGTTATTTTTTTTTTTCTTACATTATTTTTCACTCAGAATCCAAAATAAAAAAATGAAAACACACACACACAACCTTGCCAATGGTCTGGTATTAGAAGTGTCAGGAAGTGACGGAAGCAGGAAGAAAAAACTTCAACTGTTTTTTTGTTTTTTTACTTTTATTTTTGCTTGTTGAGTGCTGTCGTCATTTCTATAGTGCTTCCTCTCTATAGCTTGAAAGTGCTCGATAGTAAAGATTTTGGAAATGTTGTTTATTCAGAACACTTTATTTTACATTGGTTAAATTAGATAGAAATGAAAGTGAGGCAGGGAGGGAGGAAGAATCCAGCGTCCTTAATTGTTATTGGAGTGTTATTGGTGGTATTATCTAACTAGCTAGGTAAATCAATTTTTTCCAGCGCAAGGAAGTTAGTTTCTCTATTCTCAGCTTCGTTTTAATGAACACTAGCTTGTGACTCTCAGCTGTTTGGTCTACTGAAGACTTGTTTTGTAACGACAAAGTGTTAGTCTCTGTGTTAGTTTGAAGTAAACTATAGCTCCGTACGGGTAAACCCGGTTGCTGCTTCATAAAAACTTGGATTTGAATAGCTTTGTCGAAATTTTGACTCGTGCTGATATCGTGTTTTCAAAACCGAAGTAGAATTCATCACTATTTCAACGAAATCATTTAAACTAGGAAAAAAAGCGATGGGTACTCTACACACAACGCAGCGTTTTCTGTTTGCTTTGACAACCAGACTGTATTAGCTTTATTCCAGTTTTGATCTCCCTTTTGGTCAATATAACAGTTACTAATAATAAATCAAGAGTTAATTCCAAATGAATGAAAAACAGCTTATTGACGGACTGTTTCAACAGAATCATTTAAACTAGAAAAAAAAAAAAAAAAAAAGCGATGAGTACTCTAAACATAACGCAGCATTTTTCTGTTTGCTCTGACAACCAGACTGTATTAGCTATATTTCAGTTTTGATTTGGCAGTTGCTAATAATAAATTAAAAGTAATTCCAAATAAATGAAAAACAGGTGCGCAATCTGAACGTGTCTAGTTTTGGGTAATAGGTAATAGAGTGCTTTGGAGATGATGATATCGCATCAGTATTAAGTAGGATTGTGTCGGAAAAGATGATAGGTATGTAGCTAGGCAAGGAGATGGCTTGAAGCTCCAAAGGACAAAAACAGATTGACAGTAGAGCGGGAATGTCAAAGTTCACTAGGAACGTTTGCCGAAGGTCCAACTAATCAAGACGAGGATGGGAGGACTTAGCGTGAAAACCAGACTAATTTATCACCTCAAAATGCTTGCCACGGGGAATGAGGAAAGGTGCCCAGTCATGTTGTTCAAACGATATCTGGAGCAGCGACCAAGCGAAATGAAGAAAAGCGATCCATTTTACCTCACTGTCACCGATAAGCCAGTTTCAAGCGTTTGGTACAAGAAAACTCCAATGGTAAAGAACACCTTTCTCCTGCAACTTTGTGTACTCCCGGCCATTATAATTTACAATTTCAGTCACTCATGTAGCGTCACTTGAACATCACCGGGAATGATGCCGTTCAGAAGAGCACAACTGATACACACGTAAGGTGAGGATACAAGCGTATCTTCATCGAAGAATCAGATTCTGAGTGATCAGAAAAGCGTTTAGAACGCTTTAACTTTGTTTGAAAAAGCACTAACATTATATTTTCAAAGTTTAAAGTTTGTTGGTAGGCCTGGTTGTCAGTGTCCTGTGGCGTTTGTGGTGATTAATTCTTTGTCAACATTAAATGACTCCCTATGACAGATTACTCAAGAGCGCATTCAGAAATTCAGTTATTTTTCTCTCTATTTCATCTACATTTAATCACAGTGGGTCCTCGTAAAATTAAAAAAGGAACATCACTTGTGTTTTCAGAATTTGCGCAAATTGCCCTTGTCGCTGCGCGATTCGGGAAATTTCAGCAAATTCAGCAAACACAAGTGATAATCTTTAATTTTACAAGGCCCCATGCGACTACCTACACAAACTAATGAATACAAACCA